>NC_141000.1:54739756-54927256 GCF_052327205.1 Somniosus microcephalus
TTCTCTCTCTCGCTCCCCCTTCTCTCTCTCTCTCTCCTCCTCTCTCTCTCCTTCCCCCCTCTCTCTCCCCCTTGCCCCCCTCCCCCTCTCTCTCCTTCCCCCCCTCCCTCTCTCCTTCCCCCTCTCTCTCCCTTCCCCGCTCTCTCTCCCTTCCCTCTCTCTCTCCTCTTCCCTCTCTCTCTCCTCTTCCCCCTTCTCCTCTCTCTCCTTCCCCCTTTCTCTCTCCTTCCCCCTTTCTCTCTCTCCTTCCCCCTTTCTCTCTCCTCTTCCCCCTTTCTCTCTCTCCTCTTCCCCTCTCTTCTCTCCTTCCCCCCTTCTCTCTCTCCTTCCCCCCTTCTCTCTCTCCTTCCCTCTCTCTCTCTCTCCTTCCCTCTCTCTCTCTCTCCTTCCTCTCTCTCTCCTTCCCTCTCTCTCTCCTTCCCTCTCTCTCTCTCTCTCCTTCCCTCTCTCTCTCTCCTTCCCTCTCTCTCTCTCCTTCCCTCTCTCTCCTTCCCTCTCTCTCTCTCTCTCCTCTCCTCCCTCTCTCTCTCTCTCCTTCCCTCTCTCTCTCTCTCTCCTTCCCTCTCTCTCCTTCCCTCTCTCTCTCTCTCTCTCCTTCCCTCTCTCTCCTTCCCTCTCTCTCTCTCTCTCCTTCCCTCTCTCTCTCTCTCTCCTTCCCTCTCTCTCTCTCCTTCCCTCTCTCTCTCTCTCTCTCTCTCTCTCCTTCCCTCTCTCTCTCTTCCCTTCCCTCTCTCTCTCTTCCTCTCTCTCTCTCCTTCCCCTCTCTCTCTCTCCTTCTCTCTCTCTCCCCTTCTCTCTCTCTCCTTCTCTCTCTCTCTCTCCCCTTCTCTCTCTCTCTCCCCTTCTCTCTCTCGCTCCCCTTCTCTCTCTCTCTCCTCCTCTCTCTCTCCTTCCCCCTCTCTCTCCCCTTGCCCCCCTCCCCCTCCCCCTCTCTCTCCTTCCCCCTCTCTCTCCTTCCCTCTCTCTCTCTCCTCTTCCCCCTTCTCTCTCCTCTTCCCCCTTCTCTCTCTCTCCTTCCCCCTTTCTCTCTCCTTCCCCCTTTCTCTCTCTCCTTCCCCCTTTCTCTCTCCTCTTCCCCCTTTCTCTCTCTCCTCTTCCCCCTCTCTCTCTCCTTCCCCCTTTCTCTCTCCTTCCCCCTTTCTCTCTCCTTCCCCCTTTCTCTCTCCTTCCCCCTTTCTCTCTCCTTCCCCCTTTCTCTCTCTCCTTCCCCCTTTCTCTCTCTCCTTCCCCCTTTCTCTCTCTCCTTCCCCCCTTTCTCTCTCTCCTTCCCCCTTTCTCTCTCTCCTTCCCCCTTTCTCTCTCTCCTTCCCCCTTTCACTCTCTCCTTCCCCCTTTCACTCTCTCCTCTTCCCCCTTTCTCTCTCTCTCCTTCCCTTTCTCTCTCCTTCCCCCTTTCTCTCTCCTTCCCCCTTTCTCTCTCTCCTTCCCCCTTTCTCTCTCTCCTTCCCCCTTTCTCTCTCTCCTTCCCCCTTTCTCTCTCCTTCCCCCTTTCACTCTCCTTCCCCCTTTCTCTCTCTCTCCTTCCCCCTTTCTCTCTCTCTCCTTCCCCCTTTCTCTCTCTCTCCTTCCCCCTTTCTCTCTCTCTCCTTCCCCCTTTCTCTCTCTCTCCTTCCCCCTTTCTCTCTCTCTCCTTCCCCCTTTCTCTCTCTCTCCTTCCCCCTTTCTCTCCTTCCCACAGACAGACAAAGAAACGAACTCATTTATATATATATAAAAATAAAAATGACTTCTACTTTTTTCATAACATGCCCTCAAAAAACCCTCGGCACCGCCGGGCACTCCAGCTTGTACATTAATATGTCTGAGGAGCAGTGTTTGCGAAGGCTGCGCTTCAGCAAGGAGGTGGTCACTGAGCTCTGCCACTTGCTGCAGCCAGATCTGCAGCCTCAACTGAGGAGCAGGACGTCTGTCGGTGGCAGTGAAGGTAACAGTGGCTCTCAACTTTTATGCCACCGGCTCATTTCAATCAGCTACTGGGGACATCGCCAATATCTCCCAGTTCGCGGTCCATTGCTGCATCCGTCAGGTCACAAATGCTCTCTATAAAAGGAGACGAGAGTACACCTCTTTCCCCATGACCCTGGACAAGCAGCATGAACACGCTATGGGCTTTGCGAGGATAGCGGGCTTCCCCTTGGTGCAGGGTGCCATTGACTGCATGCATGTGACTTTGCGTGCTCCGCATGAGAATGCAGAGGATTTCCGCAACCGAAAGGGGTTCCATTCCTTAAACGTGCTGTTGGTCTGTGACCACAGACAGCTGATACTCGCCGTCAATGCCTGTTATCCTGGCAGCAGCCACGATGCATACATCCTGCGCCAGACTACTGTGGCAGAACTTTTCCAGGCACCGTATCACCCAGGTGGTTGGCTTCTCGGGGACAAGGGCTATCCTCTGTGCACCTGGCTGATGACACCGCTCCATACGCCCAACATCCCTGCTGAGCTGCGGTACAACGCGAGCCATCAAGCTACCAGGAACATCGTTGAGCACACAATCAGCGTGCTCAAGCAACGGTTCCGCTGTCTGGACCATTCTGGAGGAGCCCTGCAGTACTCACCTGAGCGAGTCTCCCACTTCGTTGTTGTGTGCTGCATGCTGCATAACCTGGCAATCCTCAGGACCCAGCCAATGCCACCAGGCCTTGGAGCACCACCAGAGGAGGAGGAGGAGGAAGAGGAGGTGGATGAACATCAGCAGCACCAAGGCAGGAGGGAGGACCACAATGTAGAAACTGGAAGGGCCGTCCATCAACGGATGATAGCAAGCCGCTTCTAGGCTCCTGCTGAGGAAATGGCTTCTGCCATCGAGAACAACATGAATGAAACCAACCCGCAAACCCTAAGCCGGCCAAGGCAGCAATGATTGCAAAGACCAAACATGTACATTTTGAATACAAAAACTTATTTATTTTACAAACTCTGTGTGTGTCATTTTCTCATGACAAACTAATAGAAAGAAACACAAAAGAAGTCATTAAGATAACTGGTTCTCACAACCTGGAGATAATGTCCAAAACACTAAACAAAAGTTTGAGCACAAACCTCAGCCTTTAATAAAAAAATGACCAACATTTTGTCACACCACCTACTTTTTGCCCTTCGAGGGTGATCTCCTTCCCTTGCGGACTTCCCCCCTTCCCACCCTACTGCTCCTCTGTAATGGGACCCCAGTGGCTGCAGCAAGGCTGGTGGAAGGCTGCTGATTGTCAGAACTTGAGACTGCAGATGCCCTTGAAGGACGGCCTCGACCAGCTCTGGGCCTGGAGGGCCCGGCTGCAGACTGCACCAACTCTGCATGGGCGGCAGCAGTCTGTCCTACCGGCGGTGGCAAGTGCAGTGGAGAAGTGACAGTGGTGGCAGCAGGAATGCGGTCATCTTGAGAGAGGACAGCAACTCCCTACTCCACTGACACACTGGCACTCCCACGGGGCAGCACTTCAGCATCCAGAGCAATCTGCTGAAGCACAGATTGCTGGCCTGCTGCGGCGGTGAAAGCCTCGGGGAAATGTGTCCGAATCAGCGAGGATGGCAATAGTCAGTGCTCGCGTGGCCTCAATCTGAGTCTGCATGAGAGCAGTCAGAGATGGGGTCATGGCAGCCAGTGACTGAATTGCAGCACTAAACATTTGCGCGGCATCTGCCTGTGCTACAGCGAAGTGCTCCACACTCCTTGCCAGTGATTCAATGCATTTGGGCACCCTTCCCACTGCACCCATGAGCTCAGTGTGCATGTCCACCGCCTGGGTGTTCATTTCAGCGGTCAGCCGCTCCTCCTCTGCGTCCAGTGCAGTAGGACTCGCTGGCATACTCTCCCGCCGGGGAGAAGGCCCCCGAGCTTCCCTACCCCCATTGCGTTGCTGCAGCCCACTGGGTCCCGGAGCTTCACCCTCATCAGACCCTTCCCCCCTGCTCCCCTCCAGGGAAGGCGTGCTCCCAGTGTGGGCATGGGCTTCCTCGGGAGAGGGTGGCGCTGACGCTCCGGCTTCATCTTCCTCCTCGCCTGCAGCTTCACTCCCACTGGCAGCTTGAGGGCCTGTCTCCTCAGCTGGTGAATCACCATCTGAAAGCAGGGAAGTACAAGAGTGGCTTTAGCATGAGGACAGGGTGGCAATAAGGGAGGAATGAGTGCAGCGATTTAATAAGTTGGATTGAAAGTGTCAAAGGCTGGTGTTCTGAGGTACAAGTGGAAGGAGAGAGGACAAAAAAGTGATAACCTTACCATTGCTGTCCAGAACGGGGTCGGCCTCTCCAGTGGCGACGGGACCAATCACCCGTCTTGCCACAATCCTGTGGATGCGCTCAAGATCGCCGAGGGGTGGCAGCTGAGGCCGCCCTCCACCCGTTCGTTGCTGCTGTTTCCTATTATGAGACAGCTTGGCCTGCAAGAAAAAGGGTGGCGTCTGAGTAAATATACAGCCATGGTCTTACCTGATGTGCCTCCCATAGGTGAATAGCCCTTACTGTATGCAGCCATGGTCTTACCTGATGTGCCTCCCATAGGTGAATAGCCCTTACTGTATGCAAAGTGTGGAATGTGCACGTGTGTTTCATGAGAGGGCCATAGGTGTTGGATGAGTGTTGGGCATTGGGGTTTTAAGACCCTCTGGCCATACAGTGAGATTGAGATGGAGAGGTATTGAAAAAAAGCCACTCACCCTGATGACCCGAGTGAGGTCATTGAACTTTTTTCTACATTGAGTATGGGTCCTGGGCACCATGCTCCTGGAGGAGACGCTCTGTGCCACCTCCCTCCACACTCTTCTGTAATCGCGCGGCAAAGGCCTCCTGCCACTCTCTGGGTACAGTATTGATTTTCTGCGCTCCACCGCACCAACCAGAGCCTCCAAGGCCCGCTCGCTGAAGCGCTGTGATCGCTCCCTGGCCCTCTCCATAGTCCTTGGCTGCAAGATTTAGGCACAGGTCGCTCCAGGCCGAGATTCAAGGCTCCAATGAGCAGGGTGTGGCTGGAGAGCAAATCAACCCTCCCCTTTAAGAACTGTACGGCGCCAGTGTGTCTCTGTTCCATCACTAACTGACAGCACCTGCGCTGCGCCCGCACTCTTGAGTTAGCGCCTCGCTCCTCGGCCTTTGCGCCTTGAGGTGTGTAGCGCCTGATTTAGCGCTCCAATCAACTCCAGGGGCGATAAAAGCCAAGTTTGTCATCGGAGGCAATAATTAGCGCCAGGCGCTAAACTTTGCGCATGGCCGATAATCACGCCCCAAACGGGGCGATACTGAATTTTTCCCCCCAAGATGCCTTACTGCAATTATATAGGACTCTGGTGAGACCACACCTGGAATATTGTGTACAGTTTTGGTCTCCTTACCTAAGGAAGGATATACTTGCCATAGAGGGAGTGCAATGAAGGTTCACCAGACTGATTCCTGGGATGGGGGGAATTGTCCGATGAGGAGAGATTGAGTAGACTAAGCCTATATTTCCTAGAGTTTAGAAGAATGAGAGATGATCTGATTGAAACATACAAAATTCTTACAGGGCTCGACAGGGTAGATGCAGGGAGGATGTTTCCCCTGGCCGGGGAAGTCTAGAACCAGGGGTCACAGTCTCAGAATAAGGGGTCGGCCATTTAGGACTGAGATGAGGAGAAATTTCTTCATTCAGAAGGTGGTGAATCTTTGGAATTCTCTACCCCAGAGGGCAGTGGAGGCTCAGTCATTGAGTATATTCAAGACAGAGATCGATAGATTTTTGAATATTAAGGGAATCAAGTGATATGGGGCTAGTGCAGGAAAGTGGAGTTGAGGTAGAAGATCAGCCATGATCTTATTGAATGGTGGAGCAGACTCAAGGGGCCGAATGGCCTACTCCTGCTCCTATTTCTTATGGTCATATGCAAGATGGAGGTATTTGAAAGTACAGAAGAGAATTCAAGTCCATTCTGCGGAACTTGGCAAAGAGTGATGGAAGAGCACAACTTAGTGCAAATGGCAAAGCATGCCTTGGCATTCTGAACAATTTTACTTTATGGAAAGCACGCATAAAAATTTGGCAGCATTGGGGGCGAGGCATGCAATGTTTTGGAGATGGAAAGTGGTAATTTTGGTGATGAACCCAATGTGGAAAAGGAAGCTCAGCTCAGCAGGAGCAGTACACAAAGGTTCTGCACTTCTTGACTAAGCTTGAAATAGCAGCCAAGGAAGTTGATGGAACCAGGTACACAGACATGTATGCGCTGGTGAAAGCCAAAGGGTGGCTTCATTTTTGCCAACATTATGCTGAAGAAAATTTCAGCTCATAAAGGTCTCAAACAGGAAGTTAGAGTGTTTAGCAACTGGAGTGTGGCCTTGAGAGCTGTGTAGGGCACAGGTGAAGTTGGGTACTGTATGTGTAGAAGCTGACCCATGATCCAGATAATATTCTTCAGGAACGCATTGGGGTACACTGGTTGAGGGACACGGGAGGAGAAACTGGCGGAGATATAACATCTTTGTTGTGACGGGTAATAGGAGAGCAATGGCACAGAGGTGGACGGCAGAGGTGAAATGGAGGAGGATGAAGTGACTAACGATGTTAAAGGCAGCAAGGAGGATGAGGTCAAGAACAGAGCCTTAGACAGAGTCACATAGCGAGTTTGATCAACTCAATTTCTGTGTTGTGGGCATGGCAGAAACTGTATTGCAGGGTCTCCTATCGGGAGTGTCGGGAGCATAATTGCAACATATTTCAGGAATTTGAAAAGAAGGGAAGGTTGGAGATAGTGCAGTGGCCATGGAGAATGAAGAGACAAATGGTAAGTGGTTTGGAAGGATGCTGGGGCAGTGCCAGAGAATAGGTTGCAGAAGGGCAATTGGGTGGTAAGGAAATAAATAGATTGGGGGGGGGGGGGGGGGGGGGTTTGAGAGCGTCATGGTGAGCTTTAATCGACAAGGTGAGACATACTGTTTATAATGTGCTCTGATTTCTATTCCTCCAAACCCAATTTTCACCTTTCTGAAGCCACAGACTCGTGGCATGGTATAGTTCCTCAACAACAACATGTATTTATATAGCACCTTTAACATAGTAAAACGTCCCAAGGCGCTTCACAGGAGTATTACAAGACAAAAATTTGACACCGAGCCACAAAAGGATAAATATGGGCGGATGACCAAAAGCTTGGTCAAAGAGGTAGGTTTTAAGGAGCGGCTTAAAGGAGGAAAGAGAGGTAGCGAAGCTTAGGGCCTAGGCAACAGAAGGCCTGGTCACCAATGGTTGAGCGATTATAATCAGGGATGCTCAAGAGGGCAGAATTAGAGGAGCGCAGATATCTTAGGGGGGTTTTGGGGCTGGAGGGGATTAGAGAGATAGGGAGGGGCGAGGCCATGGAGGGATTTGAAAACAAGGATGAGAATTTTGAAATCGAGTCGTTGCTTAACAGTGAGCACAGGGGTGATGGGTAAACAGAACTTGGTGAAAGTTAGGACACGGACAGCTGAGTTTCGGATGACCTCAAGTTTACGTAGGGTATAATGTGGGAGGCCAGCCAGGAGTGCATTGGAATAGTCAAGTCTAGAGGTAACAAAGGCATAGATGAGGATTTCAGCAGTGGAGACGGACGACGTTCTGGAGGTGGAAATAGGCAGTCTTAGTTATGCCGCAGATATGTAGTCGGAAGCTCATTTCAGGGTTAAATATGACACCAAGGTTGCAAACAGTGTGGTTCAGCCTCAGACAGATGTTAGGGAGAGGGATGGAGTCAATGGCTAGGGAACGGAGTTTGTGGCGGGAACCAAAAACAATGGCATCGATCTTCCCAATATTTAATTAGAGAAAATTCCTGCTCATTCAGTGCTGGATGACAATGTGGAGACCGTGGAGGGGTGGAGAGAAGTGGTGGTGAGGGAGAGCTGGGTGTCGGCAGTGTACGTGTGGAGACCGTGGAGGGGGTCGAGAGAAGTGGTGGTGAGGGAGAGCTGGGTGTCGGCAGTGTACGTGTGGAGACCGTGGAGGGGTGGAGAGAAGTGGTGGTGAGGGAGAGCTGGGTGTCGGCAGTGTACGTGTGGAGACCGTGGAGGGGTGGAGAGAAGTGGTGGTGAGGGAGAGCTGGGTGTCGGCAGTGTACGTGTGGAAAGTGACGCTGTGTTTTCAGATGATGTTGCCAAGGGGCAATATGTAGACGGGAAATAGGAGGGGGCCAAGGATAGATCCTTAGGAGCTATCAGAGGTAACGATGCGGGAGCAGTAAGAGAAGCCGTTGCAGGTGATTCTCTGGCTACGATTAGATAGATAAGAATGGAACCAGGCGAGTGCAGTCCCATCCAGCTGGACGACAGTGGAGAGGTGTTGGAAAAGGATGGAGTGGTCAACCATGTCAAAGGCTGCAGACAAGTCGAGAAGGACGAGGAGGGATAGTTTACCTTTGTTACAGTCACAAAGGATGTCATTTGTGACTTTGGGAACGCTGTTTCGGTACTGTGGCAGGGGCAGAAACCTGATGATTGAAGGGATTCAAACACGGAGTTGCGGGAAAGATGGGCACGGATTTGGGAGGCAATAGCATGTTCAAGTACTTTGGAAAGGAAAGGGAGTTTGGAGATGGGGCGGTCATTTGCAAGGACGGAGGGGGATCAAGGGTTGTTTTTTTTTTGAAGAAAGGGGTGATGACGGCAGATTTGAGGGAGAGGCAGACAGTACCCGAGGAGAGAGAACCGTTAATGTCAGCTAACATGGGAGCCAGTAAAGGAAGTTAGGTGATCAGCAGTTTGGTGGGAATAGGGTCGAGGGAGCAGGAAGTGGGGCTCATGGACAAGATGAGCGCGGAGAGGTCATGAGGGGAGATTGGAGAGAAACTGGAGAAAAATACGAGTTCAGGGCTAGGGCAGGGGGGAACCTTAGAGTCTCAGGTCTCTCTCATATCTCTCTAGTACCTTGACCAAGTGGCCATTCCTCATGTGCAAGTCTAGATATTGAGCATCAACAGGCTATGCAACTTCAGAAGGCTTCATAGTCTAGACCAATCTCTTAAGCAGCAGGCACTGAATCAGCAGCAGACATTGAATCAGGATCAGGAGTGGGGTCACAGGCTGGTTATCCCCCACAGGTGTTGAGATGACAATTACAACACTCCAGAATTAGCTAAGTCAACATAGGCAGGAATCTTCCAGGTGCGTTATGGCTTTGCATGACACTTACAACTTCTCGCAAACGTTCCAAATCACATTTAGCTTGTGGCACTTAAACCTTCAGCTTTAACCAAAATGGAAATCAGATTCAAGACATTCAAAGAAAACAGCATTTTCCATCTATTCACAGCTGCTACAGGCACCATGTCCATTCAATTGACGAAACTGGTATGGTTAATTTGTATGGACGTCCTACTAGTTACAATAACATTAAAGAGATTACAGTTTTTTTTATCACCTCTGTAATTAACACTTATGTGAGTATGTTTATACATACTATCTGTTAATCTCTCTTTACAAACTGCAACAATACCTGTAACTACTATTCACGAAAATTAAACATGCACGTCAATGTGTGGGGAGCTATTTCGAACAGTTAATAATAGAACAGTATATCTTTTTTGTTTTCCTTTGATAATTAGGTCTCCAGTGCAGATTAATTTCAATATCACGATTCTAAGGAAATATTTTTTCTAATTGAATTCAACATATGCGCTGTGTAGTAACAACAGCTAGATAATATTGTCACATACATAGCAGCAATTAATTTTGATCTCTTTAATGTTTGATTTTGCTTTAGAATTGCTACACTATTTAAGGAAATACATTTTCCTTCACTCTTATCTAAATGTATATTTTTTGTTTGGGAGGAAATATATTTACTGACCTATTTTACAAGGGACTGAAATCTCAAATGTTAGCTCTAAATCAGTCGTATCTGAACTTGAGATTTAATATTCTAGGATAGATAAGTGAAGTAGAAACACAACACGTGGGGGTAAATTAAGTTTATGCAATCCTGATGGTAGCCAGCCCGGCAAGGGAAATCTGGTTTATAGTCGACTCTTCTGTCTAGCCCAACATGCTGCAAATAATAGTCCACTGGTCTCAAATTCCCTTGGTTCTGAAAAAAAAATGTCCACATCCAAAATGTTAACTTCTCTCTTCCGTTTGCAGGTGTGGATGGACATTTTCCACTTATTTGTTTTAATGGTTTCATTTTGAGGAGACCACGCTAATGAGCCTTCGATGAGAGATGTGCCCGATACAACACCAAAAGTGAAGTTTTATCTTCAGGCTGATTTATGCCATTTATGAGTTATAATGGCAGGAGCTCTCTCAGGTTAGGCATAATTAAAATTGTTAGTTGTACATAATTCGAATGGTGTAGTACAGCACAGGAGGTGGTCATTCGGCCAATCATCTGTGTGCCGATTCTCAAAAGAGCTATCTGCTTCGTCCCATTGTCCTGTCCACATACCCTTTCAACAATATCCAGCTTTGGTCTGCTAAACAGTGACTACAAAAAGAGAAAGCCCATGCAGTACTTATTTCCGGCCACTAAAAAGGTCAATCGTGTCTTCAGCCAGACACAACAACTTGTATTTATAAAATGCCCCATGGCACTTTACAAGAGCGTTAACGGGCAGCAACAGACTGGTCCCAATCCTCGACGCTAGATTCATCCGCAGCGCTTGCCAGACTGCTAGCATGAACGTCCTGGATACTCACGCATGCTGCGAAGCTAGCCACCTGCCATCTCCACACCAGTGGTGTGGGGCACAAGCAGAACTTACTGACATCAAGAGCAATACTACAGGTGGATGACTTTTATTGGAGGTTGAATTCAGTCTGAAAAAAACACTGATTTATGTATTTTACTGAGCGAAGCCATATTGCACAACCAAGACCATGCTTAAGGGAGGTAAAACAGCTTCATTTCGAGGACTTAACGGTGATAAAATAGGAGAACGTCTGCATTTTAATCTTATGTAGCTCCAATAGCTGGAGTTAAAGTGGAAACTTTACTTAAGTTCAAAATGATGACATGGAGGTAAATTGTCCACATGAACTAGACCAGGGTGCTTGTTTTAGAATCAGTAAAGATAGAGTGGCTTATTGCAGGTACTAATTAAATTATATACGGCAAAATATTAGCAAGTGCGAGAGATTGGGACAATGCAGAAATACTCAACATCAACATCCTGTGAGGGATGATTAAAGAACTCGAACTTCAGTAGTCATGGAACTGTTCTTGGTTCTAATTGGAGATCTGCACTCTGTGGATTGGAGATTCCCTATCAGCTGTGTACAGCATTTGATCGTGAAGGTCTACCAAAGCTCATTTCATCCAAAAGTCTTGTTGCTTATCAAACAGTATAAGAAATATTTTCTATTAAGGATATTTCAAGCCCTTGTGGGCTGATTCTATACTTTTATGTATTGTGCTCTCAGTATCTTGTACCTTACTATGCCAGTTGGTAAAGAAATCCAGTAGGATTAGTCTGTATGTATTGTTCTGACTGCGTACTAGTTTCCACCTTCTGAAAGAGTCAGGAGTACGCGGTGGGCATCCTACGTGATCTTCATTTGTAGATAGCACAGTTAGTGGGTAATTGCTAATCGTAGGCACACTATCACACACACTGCATGCATAAGGGCAGGGGTTTCAGTACGTAGAAGACTTGCTCTGATCATGGAAAATGGCTTTTTGCTGTGACAAATGTTGGGAGAAAGACATGGGTAAAATAATGACATATCTTAGAATGAAATCACTTGAAAGTCAGGGCTTAAATATTTTCACAACGGAACTTTGCGTGTGTGCAGCACTGCATACTGGGTCAAGAATGCTGCTATTTGCTACATTCACAGTTTAAGCTGCATCCCTGACCTGACTTTTCAGTTCATTGAAACCATTTGACTTGTTTACAAATAGGTGACAACCAGTGATTACACACTAATTTTACTTTTATCCTAGTCTGTGTCTGGAGTTTTCAAAGACTTCCATTAAAATGAATAAAGGGAAGTCAAAATTAAGCATGCACAAACCAACCCCTGCCATCACGAGTCAAAACTTTAAAATGTGGTCTTCTCTGGAGAGAAGATAGGTTTCATTATCCTCTAGCAAATGTCAGCAAGCATATCAACTGCGGTGAGTGACATCCATCAACAACTAGTACAGGTGGGAATCATTCTCCTTAAACACCACCACATCCTGGAGAAAAAGTTTACTTCAACACCAATGCCACAATGTATGACAATACAGGGCAATTCATAAAGTCATACTGAATGACACAATACAGGACAATTCCTTTGTAAACAATCACTGACAGGATTGAACATTTTATGTGATACTTATTTGCTGTTAGGGTACAGTTTCAGATTAATTTATAAATGTTTGGGTAACACACAAATAAACTGTCTGCCACTCCTGAAACATTAACCGGTCTTTCCACCCCCCCCCCCGCCCTCTTTTTAGATGCTGACCTGCAATGTCATGGGAACGTCCCCTCCAAATCACACCATCCTAACTTAGACATACATCACCACTCCATCATCATCGCTGGGTCAATGTCCTGGAACTCCCTAACTTACACCATTGTGCAAGTAGTATCACAAGGACTGCAGCAACCCACCACCACCACCACATTAGGGCAACCGGGGACAGCCAATAAATACATCCAGCAGTATCCCCACATCTCCAGAATAATTTTTTTTTTTTTTATATATATAAAGTCCAATAGTTAAACCAACCAGACTCGTCATTTCAGTATAACATTTGGATAATAAAACACAAGAAAACACAGAATAAGAATCTACCATCAAAACCCTTCTTTCCACAGATCATACAGGGGTGAATTTCCTCAGGGCTTCTCCCGCTCCAGTAGTGTAACTTTGGTGGAAGCCCTGTTTATGAACCCTTATCCTAGGAACGGGAATAACAGCCACGATTCCTGCATCTAATCACTATCCAGTGAACGCCCCCCCCCACCCCACCCATTTTGGAAAATGTACGTGTAAAAGGTCGGTGAGGATATAATCGGACTCAACTGCGACGCCCCCAGTCAACACCTGCCTTATAGGCCCACACAATCAGAATGGCAGCATGGGCAAGATTCACCGCCCCGCCACCCCCACCGTCCTGTCCAATGTGGCTATTTCAGTCTGTTCTTTGATAAGTGGCTATTTAACAAACACGTGAAGCCTGTATGTTGTTACATTTACCAAACACGCCTTGTTAAAATCACATTTATGCTGAATGGAAATATTAATTCCTTATAAAGTCAGGTGCTTCAGCTGAATCTGCGGAGTTAAAACACCAACTTGAGTTCAAGATACTTTGAGGAGGACAAAAGAAACGTAAACAGTCTTAAAACTACAAATGCAACAGCCTCTGAAACACCAGTTGGTCATTGGACTTACTGATCTTAGTTTTAAAAAAAAAAACCAGACTCTGTAGTCAAGAGTGATAAGACTCTTCAAACTCTTACTGCAGGTTGGATACAAACGCCTGCTCTAATTCACACACGTTTACCAGCATGTTAAAATGGCCAAATTCCAAACCCCTCTACTTAAAAACAATACAACTTGACATTCGACTTCCTTCTTTCCTAACTAGCAGTTGTGCCAATGATTACATGTTTCGATTCATTAAAAAGTTGTTGCAACTAGTACTAAATCAGTGACAGAATCATTAGAGCATAAGTTTTATTTCAAGGCTAGTATACAATTTCTTCAGTGTCCTTTGTACAACAGAGAGCAAACCAAAAAAAAACAAAACCAGCATCTTTGAGAACTAAAATAAATACCCATGTTTTGGGAGCTAAAAGAAAATGAATGCTAGTTTAGTTTTTCTGAATTTGAGAGTTTATTTCAACCATGACACATTAATGTCTGGGCTTCACAAACTTTAGAAAATCTATTGAATTGTCGCCTGTTCTAAGCTTTGGTTCTCAGTTCACCCTGCCGGTGACTGGCATTTGAGAATTATTTTTCTAGGCAAATAACAGAGTTCTAATGGCAGATCTAGATCTTGACTACAGCAATTGGCTATCATTACCTTTGTCCAATCAATGAATGATAGTAAGAAGTGAACAGATTACCCAAACATTTCCCCAAGTGAAGTGCACAGTTAAAATCTTGCGGTAGATCAAAAATAAAAACGCAATGAAACCAGTGTTGAAGACTGGATGGTGCAGTGGGCTTGCACGTGGAACCTTTTGCTTCTGGAACTTGGGTTTGGATCCAGACAAAAATCAATGCGACAAAAGCCTTCCATCACTGCCGACTGCAATCGACAGGATTACAAGAAATTAATTAGGACGGTCTCAGTTCAGCTCCTGGACAACATGGACCCATCACAGAAAGCTGCCACAAAACGGACAACCTCAGAGCACAAGATTGCTGGTGTGGGAAATGGCACATTGGTACAATCTTTTCTAAGCCTGGGAATAAAGTCCAATATTGGGGCAGATCCAATATTGGGGCAGAGAAGAAGCAACATTACTCAGCAGCTGACCTGCGTTCTCTCTGATGCAAGAGTGCTTAATGCGGATTCTGCACATCTAAAACGGCAAAGTATTTATTCCTCAGTAATGTCATCCCTCACTTTGATGATTAAAAAATAAACTCACCAAAAAAGTAAACAGCTTATTTTGTCATTGGAATCTCTGCCCGTATTCATTAAATGACAAATGCAAAGATCACGTGTCAAGGCGAGCGTGTATTGTGAAATCAAAACTGAGCTGTGCGAAATTGGGAAGCAAAATCTGTGTGTGTGATCAGTTTCCTAAAAATTTAGGCAAGGAGAATTGTTATCTCCAGATTTTCAGTTGTGTCAAGGATTAGATTCCAAACTGTTTATTGTAATGTTGATTTTTTGTGACTTATTGGAGTGGTGGAGGGAATGAGGGGAGGGGTTGACGAGTGTAAGTATCAAATATGCTCTAGTAAGAAACCTTTACCTACTTGAATGTAGTGGAAACATTAAATGGATATTAATATAATGAAGTGTCTGGTGTAGCCACTAAGAATCTGACTAAATGCACAGTCAAACCAGACACAATTGGCTGGCAGAGAGCACAGCAAAACTCAATAAAGTGAAACATAGTAAAGCAGAGATTGGTTCAAGAGTTATATACACAAGAACTCCACAGAATACAATGGCTGCTAGTGGACAAATATGCCCCTACATAACGTGATTCCAGTATATGTGCATTGCATGTGCTAGAAACGATGATTGACTTGTGGGATCTATTGATAAACCATGAACTGGGAAATCCTTAAGCCCAATGCAGTTTGAAACAGACGGGTATGTTCTCCACACACAATGCATTCTCCCCTGCATACATCTACTACTGCTGACAAAAAGTGTTTGTTCTGCTGTGCCAAAGCAATCAATATGAAACATCTCAAATAAAAGTTCAGATAACAAGCCATGTAGTTGTCCAAATGTTGAAGTTAAAGTACTACTTTATCCAACATGGTTTAGTTCTACTATGACGCTCAACTATATTGCAGTAAATTTGCAAGGTTGCATTGACTGAGTAAAGTAGTAGAACTGAATAACCAGTGAAAAAAGGTACAACAGATATATTACAGGAAATAGGTCTCAGCCAAGGACAAGCCAACACAATTGCAATACACAAAGATGATTCTCGCACAGCACAGAAAGTGACCAATAGAAACAAAAGTCAATCAACTTGATGCCCACCAAATTGAACCGCTCATGATTAAAGGCTCTCTGAAATTAAAAGCCATTGAAATTAGCATCTATGGGGCAGGTCTACTACTAATCAGACTATGTACCAACAGAAAATGCATGGCCGATCCCACGAATGAATGCCGAGGGCCTCTGGCACTAGCATAGATGTAACCAGTTGCTGTAAGGACCACAGTAGGTTGGCACATTCCAAAATTTCTGCTTTTCAGTGAGATAGAGCGATGTCCCCCCAGATACACAAAAGCTCAAAAAATAACTTCTGTTGCCGATCCTGATCACTTCTGGGTTTTAGCTCCACCCCTCACCAAACTGCGTCATTAAATATTTAACATACCGCTGGGAGTACATCTTAATTGGGCGACATGGCTTAAAAAAAATAATAGTACATCAATCTTCTTCTCATACCCTTGTTTTGTTAATAGGGATGTATGTATGGGGTGGGGGGGGGGGGGGGTGGAGAGAGAGAAAGCTGGCCCCCAAATACTGCTTTGAAGAATTATTCCTCAACATACCAACTTCATATTCAAACCTTAATTGGTCATTCTTTCTTTCAAGAGCTACACAAATGGGAAAAAATTATTTTGGTAAAGAAAACAGCCCAGATGGTCAACAAACAGAAATTAAACAGGACCCGAATGTGAAGCTTCTGTTGCTAGGCGATGAAGAATGTAAAGGCAAAGTTTTCAGGAGTTTACTCAGCTTTCACACCGCGCTCTCATAGCCTCTCCAAACTCTAGCAGCAACTTTCAACAGAGCTGCCAAAAAGCAAGCATCTAATGCACTCTCAGCACTTTAATAAAGTCTGAAAAGACTAATTAAATTTGAAATTGTCTTTATTTCAATTATTAAGCTACAGCTAAGTCCACACCACTCCCACCCCACCAGTTTGCCTGAGCAACATCAGGTAATATTGCAATGCAAATCGATCGACATACTGAGTATTTTCTATATAATGTACCCTAGAAAGAACAGGGGGAAAAGGGGGAAGCATCTATCCAGATTAAATGCAGCTGCTCTTTCAAATCTATCAAATGGGTAAATTTGACAAAAAACCACCATTAGGCCAACATGAAAGGCTCAAGACAACATCCTTTCAGTTCTTTGTACTTCAGTAATCAACAGATGTACTTATTCACCCCTCCCCCTCCAACCAAACCTGATCAAGACCTCTTTTTGAATGGAAGGAAATAATTCCACTTTGTACATCTTCTAGTTAATCAAGACTTTCTATTCAGCAATTTGACCTTTTGTTCAAAACAGGATTATCAGTTTTTTTTCCCCCAGTTACCAAGGGCGACTCGCATGGTGAACATAATTGCAATAATTTGCAAAACACCATGGCAACCTACATTACAACTAGGTAAATACTGGTCTTTTGTGCTACATTGTTATTTTCCGAGATGCTGAAGTCAAAGAACGAATGACAAATGAACACAAAATTTATATTTGCTTTGTCTAACCAGAGCAGAAAATTGATACTGAGAATAGGGGAAGCAGCCACAGCTGTAATTTCTAACTTGATTAATTAGAATGGTAACAGTCCTTAACAGGATATTCAACAAACAGCCCTGACTCCGTCTCTCCACCTACCCGCACCACCCCCCCCATACGAATATTTTTTTTTCCATCGAGGAGAACAAACATCCACATTTGTTCTTTTCTTCAGCTCAATAGAATCTTTAATTACAGAACATTGCCTCTTTGCTCTTCATTTCAGTGAAGAGAGAGCTGCTTCTGGGGAGGACTGGGTAGTGCAAAGTCACTCATACCCAACTCCATTGGGCAACAGAAGCTGAATCACTAATAACATTCTTTGGCACCAGCAGCTGTTCCAGGGCTGTGACACTGGCTTACAATTATATGGACTACAGCAAAGCTATTTCAGAGGCTGACTGGTAGTTGAACTTTTATAGACAACAGTAGCTTATTTTATAATGGATCACTTAAAGATGCCATTTCTTGATATGAATCATGTTCTCCAACAATATAGCTTAAGTTAAAACTTTCTGTCTGATCTAACAGTGAGGCATTTGTCTGGAATAGCAGTAAGAAGCTCACAAAGGTACATGGTGGTGAAGTATTACAGTTGAACACTAGCAACAAGCACAAAGGTGAGTGAACATTTTGGTCCATGTGCTTTTGATCATCATGATTTTAGTTGAAAACTCCCGACTAGGCAGAAAACTGAGACCTAAATTCATATATTGCTTAATTTTTGGGACTTGAACTCTTGAGCAAAGGGTTTTACAGCAACAACTCAAGCCAACCTACCCTAAATAGTGGAATTACTGTTATGCAAATGAAAAGGCCTGGACAAGAAGTGGGACTTGGAAACCATTTGGAATATTGGCAAAATTCTAGCATATTATCTTAATCAATGCAATAACATGTCACTGAAATATTACATTTTAAGGCCCTACCTCATTGTGTAACTAACTCAAAGGTTTGTAAGTAAAGATTTTTATTCTGGGACAGTTTTGTTGGCGGGGGGGGGGGGGGGGGGTTAGGGATGTGTGAAGTAAGTTCAAATAAACTTTTGATTGAAAGTTAACTTTAAAATGATATGCTACACAAGCTACACATATGCTAACCATAGCTACACAAGAATTACTTGATTAGATTGAAGGTGAAAGTATTAAAATATTTTAAGTATGAAAGAGAAATACAAAAATCTCATTGTAAGTTACAGCAATTATAAAAAGAAAACAAACTTTAATTTCTAATTTAAGTGCAGTATTCCATAATCTTTTAATAGTTCTGGTCCCATACAATGGGTCAAGTCAACAAAGCAAATGCAGAAATTACAGGGGGTGTTAGTCACTCAAGACCATTCGCTGGAATCAGGACTTCCTCTTCCTGTGCCTGATATAGGACATCCCGACATTAAAACCTTCTGCCCTTTACATTCAGGAAAGAGAAGGCAACAAAGAGAAAAGTAAAGACACCAGCATTAGAATTCAGTCCTCCTCAAAATAAAGTAGGAATAATTATCTTTAACTGGTAAATAAAGTTGGAACAATTATATCTTTTGTTGCTTCTTTATCTGCAAGTGGTGCTAATGTAACATAGCAACACAATACCAAGAAGAATAGGATAGCAATGAGATGCTGACGCTATCCTTCACAGTTATTCAATGGAGATTTCAATCATAAGCCTCTAGTAGGAAAGATATTCACGCCAATCGCCAATCTGTTGAGACACTTCAAAGACTTAAAAACTGAGGGTAGACTAAAGGGCAATACCCATTCCTGCCACCGTGTGCAGAATCTCTTGTGGCATCTTTCAGAGCCTACTAGGTCACTTGAATAGATAGAATCATAGAAATTTACAGCACAGAAGGAGGCCATTTAGCCAATCATGTCTGTGCCGGCCGAAAAATGGCTATCCAGCCTCATCCCACTTTCCAGCTCTTGGTCCGTAGCCCTGTAGGTTGACTAGATATTTGCATGAAGATCCTGAAGAACTTTTTGACAAGTTTTTTCAGCTCCGAGGTCAACTACCACCATCTTGGGGATTACAAAATAAATTATTTCTTCTCAAGCCTGTCTGGTTATACTATTAATAACTCTGCAGTGCAATAGCGTATTTACCACTGGATAATGCATCACCTTGAAGAGGAAGTAGCAAGTTCTTAAAGATACCTTCCCCGCAAAAAGTTGCTTCATTTTCACAGATCGCCTACTGGAGGCCTTAACTAACATAGCCTCATCTGCACAACCTGCACATTAAAAGTTCACTGTAATCTGCGCGGTTATAGATGAACCATGCAGGATTATCACTGTCCTTACCTGGATTAATTGATAGCAAGCGTATGAGAGGTGAGAGCAACGCATCACATTTCAAGTAATTTGACATTGATCACTGTATCATTCGAATACATAACAAGAAAGACTGGTGTGGGATGTTTATACATCACAGTGGAGGAGTTTGGGGGGGGGGGGGGTAAGGCATACCGTTGAGGCAATGATGGGAGTCAGACTGGAGCTAATGCTGACCTTAGATCCCAAAAACTACATTTCTCCTTTTTGCAACATGCTTTACATGGTAATTGGTGAATGCTACATTTTTACTGTTTTTGTTGTCCAGTATTAAGGAGTAATCGGTCATCTATATGGCTCAATGCAGAGTAAAGCTTCCTTTATCTTGACCCAACAATCTGCCTTCAGTCCAAGTTCAAAAAATCATTCCCTTCAGTGTGAATTTTTCCACTTCCCACATCGGTTGTCGTTGTGGCCTCTGATGGAGATTGCCAACTTGGTAAGGAATTCCAGCAAATCATGCTAGTCTGTATTGTTGGTTCCACTTCCACTGGGAACTGGGTTGAAACTATGCAAACATTTTATTTCATACAAGGCCTTAGAGCAGGCAGAGAGAGAAGACTTCATCCCATCACTCTGGGTTTCATAGGAATTCAGGCACCAGAGGTGGCGAGACAGTGTTCTAACCCACTGCACCCAACAAAATAAATTCCAATGAACAAGCCATGCTTCATGTGGTAATCTTGTATCGTGACTCTGTCATGGAAGACACAAAAAAGGGTTTCCATGAGCCACCTGGCCAATAGCAAAATGTACTGCAACTGTGTGATACAAGAGGACAGATAGTTTGGATGGTTTTGTGAGCTGCTCAATAAAAATTAAGATAAAAAAGAAAAACCGTGAATGTTAGAAATGTACAGTAGGTCAATCAGCATACAGAAG
Organism: Somniosus microcephalus; assembly: GCF_052327205.1. Lineage (NCBI taxonomy): Eukaryota > Metazoa > Chordata > Chondrichthyes > Squaliformes > Somniosidae > Somniosus > Somniosus microcephalus. Next base: position 54,760,085 of record NC_141000.1, read on the forward strand.
AGAAAGAGTCCTGTCCAAAACTTGAACTTCTAGCAGAAATGTCAGACTGACCAGGTTGTGGTGAAGGGTCCAACACAAACATCTTGTGCTATTTTTCCTCTTTCAGGCACTTACTGATCTGCTTCCAGGAGTTTATTTGTTTTAATTTCAGGACTGTGTTGTTGGATACTTACAATCTAAGAGTTAGACTCAACCCTGAACTAAAAGCCCACATGATGCATTTTTGAAATGATTCATTGGACTGCTTCATACACCAGAATGATGAACGACGTCAGATTTTCCAACTATCCCCTGAACTTTGCTGCAAAAAATCTAATTTGCAAATCTCCTTTAACGCATCTCATTTCCTGGGTGAACATGATAGCAATTATACCCCAAAATGCATTAGATACTCATCAATTAATATTCAGTTGTATTAGTGCTCGTCAGAGAATGTCTGACACATGCTGAAGATAATTAAATAAACTAGAAACATTTAAAGTGAGCCATAATGGATTGATCAGGATATCCTTCCATACTATGCATTAACTGAAATTCTAAACAGAAGGCATATTACAATTATTGCCTGTATGCAGATGATAAACTTGGCCAATCACAGTTACTTCTCTATATGAATCAGCAAATTAATTTACGCAAAATTTTCACAGAAAAACCATGAGAAAAAATTCTTGAATGATTCCTTTTTAATAAAATCAGAATTAGTTAATGCTTCATTTTTCCACAAATGGTATTTTGAATTTTGAGCAGACTGAATGACAGAGGTTTAACACACTGCCCTTTCATCACTACTACGAGAGTTTAAATGTAGCCCAGAGTGATGGGAAGTCTCCATCTCCGATGGTTACAAGGATCCTACCCGAAACAAGATTGGGCAATCTGGTCACTTCTTGGAGATCATGGGGTTAAATTCAACTTCGATGGGTGCACAACACAGGCGGTAGCAGATTGGCCACCCATTATCTACCCCGCTCAATCTTCCTTTCCATTGACTTCAATAGAAAAGAAAATCTGGTGGAATGCAGTATGGGCGGCCGATCCACCACCATCCACTATGCGCCCTCGCCAAAGTTGAATTTTGCTGCCCATGGATCCAAAATTTAAGAACAAGCCGACAGTCTCACTCAGAGAAGTAATATGGATGCCCGGTGTGGGAAGTGAAAATTCACACTGGCGCAGCCCAGGGAGTGCTCTTCTAAGGACGGTTTAAGGAACATTTCTGGCATGAAGTAGAAGCAACATTACGCTGCGATACTGACCTGGGTGTGTTTGCTGCTGACACTGGATGCCAAAAGCACTAAACTTGCCAAATACAAAAATTTACCAAAGTAAGTTTGGCAAGTGGGTGGTCTTCCTCATTTAATGTAATTCAGCATCTACGCCCAAATGAAAAGGCCATCAAAAAAAATATGAGTATGGACATTTTCAAAAGGCCTTCGATAAGGTATCCCATAACAGACTGATGAACAAGGTCAGAGAATGCGGAATCAGGGGACAAGTAGCAGAATGATAGCTAGCTGGCTTCAAGACAGAAAGCAGAGAGTAGGAGTAAAGGGTAGCTATTTACAGTGGCAGAAGGTGGGTAGTGGTGTTCCACAAGGATCAGTGCTGGGACCACTGTTGTTCACAATTTTTATGAACAATTTAGACTTTGGAATCAAAAACACAATTTCTAAATTTGCGGATGACACCAAATTGGGGGGGACAGTCAATACTGAGGAGGACATTAATAAACTTTCAGAATGGGCATATAATTGGCAAATGAAGTTCAACACAGATAAATATGAGGTATTACAGGAAGAATAGGGAGGTCACTTATTACTTGGAGGGTGCGAGTCTAGGTGGGGTAGAGGAACAAAAGGATCTTGGAATACAAATACACAAATCACTAAAAGTTGCGACACAGGTTAGCAAGGCCATAAAAAAAAACAAGCACTAGGGTTTATTTCTAGAGGGATAGAATTGAAAAGTAGGGAAGTTATGCCAAACCTGTATCGAACCTTGGTTAGACCACACTTAAGGGTACAGTTCTGGTCGCCATATTATACAAAGGATAGAGGCACTGGAGAGGGTGCAGAGAAGATTTACCAGAAATGCGAGGGTATACATATCAGGAAAGGATGAACAGCCTGGGTCTCTTTTCTCTTGAAAAAAGGCAGCTAAGGGGTGACCTACTAGAGGTCTTTAAAATTATGAAAGGTTTTGATAGAGTGGATACAGAGAGAATGTTTCCACTTGTGGGGAAGAGCATAACTAGTGGCCATCAATATAAGATAGTCACCAAGAAATCAAATAGGGAATTCAGAAGAAACTTCTTTACCCAGAGTGGTGAGAATGTGGAACTCGCTACCACAGGGAGTGGTTGAAGCGAAAAGTATTGACGCATTTAAGGGGAGGCTAGACAAGCATATGAGGGAGAAGGGAATAGAGGGTTATGCTGATTGATTTAAATGAGGAAAGACGGGAGGAGGCTCGAGTGGAGCATAAACGCCGGCATGGACTGGTTGGGCCAAATGGCCTGTTTCTGTGCCGTATATCCTATGTGATCCTATGTAAATTGTAACAATGGACATCCGAGCATGAAAGAATTCAGCACCATAAAGCTGTACCAGAGTGAGCTAAAAACACCAAGCGCCAAAATGCTTCACCTTAAAGTGTAACAAAAAGTGACGGGCAAGAGGGCACTTCGTTCCACCTCATGCTATCAACTTTCATATACAAATGAATTATGGCAAAGCAACATAAAAATGGGGAGGGAGGCTAAGACTTAATTATAAAGGCAACTTGGAATATAGAAGCATTGAGGTGCTTTTAGTCTTGAGAGCTGTCAAATCTAGATAGTTATTTCTGAAAGCATGCAAATTCTTCCATGTAACTGATACCTTGCAGATAGAGTCAGATATAATTTGCATCATGATGCAAGGAGTAACCACAGTATGTGCAGAATGTCTGGTAACTATTGACCAGCTTGCCAATAACTCCAATTGTTTCATAATAAAAGGTGTAAACAAGGGATAGACACAAAATAATCTTGCTCCACCTCATTTTTTCACATTTCATATACAAACAAATTGCGAGAGATACATTCTAGTACCTATTGCGCCTTATGCTACTTGATGATAAACTTACTTTATTTAAAGTAAGTTTAACAATTAAACCTTCAAGGCTGGCACACTATCCTTGTTTCTGTCTACATAAAAACCCAAGACTGTATAAATGCTGGTGATAATTTCTCTTCAAAAAGCTGTGATGGTGGATACCATTTCAGAGCAGTCGCTTCCTCATACAAATGAAACGCAGGTTGCAAATCAAAACAATTTAGTAAATGCTCTTCTGACTTCCCACCCTAAGCCAAACACTTCAATATAAAGCACTGCTAGGGCATAAGTCTAAGCAAATAATGGGATGGAACATTAAGATCAAATGGGTTGGATATGAATTTGCGAACAAAGAAAATCAAATCCAGGGTTAACATTACTGGTTGGCCAAATGGTTTAACATTCCAGACACCTTTCCTCGATTCCCCTGGACGCTTTGCAGCTGAATGTTCCCATTAGAGGCAAGTGATAGAACTTCAACAGCTGCCATAGGGATCCTCAACACACGAGCAAAAGGGCGAGATGGCAAACATACAAGATAACCGCAATATCACACCACAAAAAGGTGAAAACCATATCCTAGCAACAAATGAACCTTTTCTACGTACTGCTGTAAGCTTTAGGGGCGGAGCCTATATGGGCTCAAATCAAGTAGTCCACTAAAGAAAATGGAGGTGCTGAAGGAAGAGCTGACAAATCTTGCCTTCTATCCAATAACAGGACCTGCTCACATGAAACTGCCATGAGGTGAAAGGCACTCAGATTCCAACCGATTTGGGAACCAATTTTCCTTCAGCTAGTATGAGGCTACCATTATTACTATTACCTTTTTCCACTTTGCAAATTATCCTGCATGTGATTGGAAATGAGAGGAAAGGTACATGTATTTCTATACCCTTCACACTGGAAAGCAACTGGCCTTTTGTCTTGGCTTCCTCAACAAACTCTAAGCAATCTGTTGTTCTTGAAGATCTATATCTGGATAATCCCATTTGACAAATATCACATCAACTGTTGAGATGGAATCCAAATGTGTTTGAAGCACATGCTTGTCCAAGGGGTGGATTACAACATTCTGAATCTCAACAAGGCGTTGAGTGGAAAGGTTAAAATAGCTTTTGTTGACTAATCTCAATTCTCCAGTGCATCCTGGCACAAGGGACAAGAATAACTGCTCCCTTCCTTGGCTATCACAATACTGCGCTGGATACAGCAAAGGCTGTGGGCCCCGACAACATCCCAGCTGTCGTGCTGAAGACTTGTGCTCCAGAACTAGCTGCCTCTATAGCCAAGCTGTTCCAGTACAGCTACAACACTGGCATCTATCCGACAATGTGGAAAACTGCCCAGGTATGTCCTGTCCACAAAAAGCAGGACAAATCCAATCTGGCCAATTACTGCCCCATCAGTCTACTCTCAATCATCAGCAAAGTGATGGAAGGTGTCATCAACAGTGCCATCAATCAGCACTTACTCACCAATAACCTGCTCAATGATGCCCAATTTGGGTTCCGCCAGGGCCACTCGGCTCCAGACTTCATTACAGCCTTGGTCCAAACATGGACAAAAGAGCTGAATTCCAGAGGTGAGGCGAGAGTGACTGCCCTTGACATCAAGGCAGCATTTGGCAGAATGTGGCATCAAGGAGCCCTAGTAGTCATCGTCAGTTATACAGCACAGAAAGAGGCCCTTCGGCCCATCGTGTCCGCGTCGGCCATCAAGCCCTGTCTATTCTAATCCCATTTTCCAGCACTTGAAACGAGTGCTCATCTAACTGCTTCTTGAATGTTGTGAGGGTTCCCACTCGGCCAGATTCCCACCCAGGCAGTGAAAACAAATATCTACCCCTGTGTTTGTGTGCGGGCCCATTCGATTGCAAAAAGCATTGCTTTTGTCCAGACTGCAAACTAGAAGGACTCTCAGTTTGTGATGTACTTCTATCTCTCACCACCTTCTCACCACAATGCATCTTTCTTCATTATCTTCCATCAACTGCAACTCCAATCAAATTAGCCCCACAGTTTCCTTCGATGTACAATGCCATGGAGATTTAACAACAAACACAAAGGTTATTTTCAGGCTGACAAATATCTCAGCGCCCAGAACCACATTTTTATCCAATTCCCTGACAGTTTAAATGAACTTCCAGCCATGCAGCTCCGTGTAGATTGATGCTTCACCGCAACTTATTAATGAATCTCTGATTCTCTGCAGTGCTCCCCACGACAAAACCCTATCACTGTCGAAGTTCATTTAAATTTGAAACGTGTCCTTTTCTCCCCATTGCTTTGAGCAGCACCTCTAACACGCTCGATATAAAAACATAATTTTACTCTCATCCTCCTTGCAAATTCGTTCACAAACCCAGAGTTACCATGTAGATTCTCAATAGAAAGAACCAAATGCATAATAAAAATAAATTTGGTGAGTTATGGGTTCGGCAGTGTAGTGGTTATGTTGTAATCCAAGGACCTGACTGATAATTCAGAGAATGCGAGATCAAATCCCACTGAATTTGAAATCAGTTTTTTAAAAATCTGGTAGCAGTGAAAGTAAGCATGACGCAGTCGGGTTGTGATAAAAACCCCAACTTGTTCATTAATGTCCTTTAGAGCAAGAAATGTGATGCCTTTACCCGGTCTGGGCCTTTATGTGACTCCAGTCCCACACCACGTGGTTTACTCTTGACTTCCCTTTGAACTGGTCCAACGAGCCACTCAGTTGTGTCAAACCGCTACAAAGAGCAACCACATGGACTGCACTGGTAAACTGAAGTCAATAGGAATCTAGGGGAAAACTCTCCACTGGCTGGAGTCATACCTAGCACAAAGGAAGATGGTTGTGGTGGTTGGAGATCAATCATCACAGCCCCAGAACATAGCTGCAGGAGTTCCTCAGGGCAATGTCCTAGGTACAACCATCTTCAGCTGCTTCATCAATGACCTTATCCTCCATCATAAGGTCAGAAGTGGGGATGTTCGCTGATGACTGCTCAGTGCCTTTCGCAACACCTCAGATAATGAAGCAGTCCATGCCCGCATGCAGCAAGACCTGGATGACATTCAGGCTTGGGCTGATAAGTGGCAGGTAACATTCACGCCACACAAATGCCAGGCAATGACCATCTCCAACAAGCGTCTAACCACCGCCCCTTGACATCCAATGGCATTACCATCGCCGAATCCCCCACCATCAATGTCCTAGGGGGGGTCACCATTGACCAGAAACTTAACTGGACCAGCCACATAAATACTGTAGCAACAAGAGCAGGTCAGAGGCTAGGTATTCTGCAGCAAGAGTCTCGCCTCCTGACTCCCCAAAGCCTTTCCACCATCTACAAGGCACAAGTCAGTAGTGTGATGGAATACTCTCCACTTGCCTCAATGAATGCAACTCCAACAACACTCAAAAAGCTCGACACCATCCAAGGCAAAGCAGCCCACTTGATTGGCACCTTATCCACCACCTTAAACATTCACTCCCTCCACCACCGGCATACAGTGGCTGCTGTGTCTATCATCTGCAAGATGCATTGCAGCAACTCACCAAGGCTTCATCGGCAGCACCTCCCAAACCCGCGACCTCTACCACCTTGAAGGAAAAGGGCAACAAGCGCATGGGAACACCACCACTGCCAAGTTCCCCTCCAAGTCACACACCACCCTGACTTGGAAATATATCACCATTCCTTTATCGTCGCTGGGTCAAAATCCTGGAACTCCCTCCCTAACAGCACTATGGGAGTACCTTCACCACACAGACTGCAGCGATTCAAAGCGGCAGCTCACCACCACCTTCTCAAGGGCAACTAGGGATAAGCAATAAATGCTGGCCTGGTCAGCAACGTCCCTATCCCATGAACGAATATATTAAAAAAATGTCCTTCCAGACTCTCATCAATTTGTTGGAATTAATTTCTTGAAGGACAATCATCCATACTAAATTATGCGGAGGCCTATTTATGTGCCAAGTGGCATTTGGGGTGGCAACATACCTTGACAGGTGTGACGCCAGAAGGGCTTATAGCACCAATTTACTAAGTATACTTGCTGCAATTACTATTTTAAGGCATTAACTGCCTCTTTTGCAATCTCAATATCCCGACTTAAGATACTTACTTGTAGGAACCTCAGTAAAGTGTGTTGCAATTGAAATCAAAGATGAATACTGGCAAAGGCTTCGGGACACAGTATAACAGAGCCTCAATCCTGCACCTAGCCAAAGTCGAACATTAAACCTGTAGGATCTTGAAGTGGTCATGTGGTAGCCACTTATTTGGCACTGAACAGCTGTAAAGAGCAGACCCCGCTCCAGCTGAGATTTTTCTCAACTGAGGATGAACACAACTTCCTTAGGCTAAAATAGTCACGATAAGTGTAGACATGAAAGTATTACAGTCAAGGAAGAGTGTCACTGAATACGAGCACTTTGGAAACAACGGGGTGCTGACAATGATCTGAATTCAAATGACTGTTGTAAAGTTGCCTTATTTATCTACATGGAACGTCAAATAAGTTTATTACAACCAAGAAAAAAAAGGGGGAAGGTTGACTTGCTTACAAACTAGGAGCTTGGATCAGTTGGTCGTACTTTTGCCTCTGATTTAAAAGGGTGTGGGTTCAAGCTCCACTCCAGAGATTGAGCATAAAGTAGTTTGATGTACCAATTTAATACCGAAGGACCACAGCATTGCCAGAGGTATTGCCTTCGAAGACATGCAAAACTAAGATACCATCTGCTTGGTGTAATAGATCCCAAGGCCATCATTTCTCCCTCAGAATTAGATTAACTGGCCCTTCATCTCTTTTCTGTTTGTGGGATCTTGCTGCGCAAAAATTGCTGCCACATGTGCCTACATTACAAAAGTCACTGCACTTCAAAATAATTCATTTTATCTGCTATATTAAAAAACGTGATGTTTATTTTCCTTGTGGGGGGCATATAGGTCAACGTGCTGTGCTGTTTACAAGAACAACTGTAACAAAATCAAACTTTACAATGTTAGCAAAACCAGCACTTTTCACAAAAACTACAGTACTGCCATTTGTCAACATGACCTTTAACAGAAATAAAGTAACTGTGCAAATCAAGTTACTTTTCAAAAAGGTCTGATGTTTTCTGAATCAGAGAGCTGCAATTACCTGGCTCGGTGAGTGGAAGCAGCTGGCTCTAAAGGTCCAGGTTTAGTGAAAAAGACCAGGATCCTATCTTTAAATATGCTGCACAACGACACGCACGGTAAAATATTACTTGGGGGGGGAAAAAAAACTCAAAAGAAGTGTAATTTCTTATCTGTTGCCAAGCAGAGACTAAACGGCTCTTTCTCCATTGAAAGTTATTTTAAAGTACACTTGGGTGTTAGGGTAATTGCCATTAAGGGGCAAATGCCAATAGATTATCCTTTACAGAAATGAAGAAAAGCAATTGCCAAAATCACCTACAGGGTATTTTGAAATTCTGCTTGCTTCTTTTTGAAAAACTCCTTCAAAATGAGAGAAGTTTGGGGCGTTGTGTTTAGCAAGCCAAGATAAGATTTCAAGCCTCATTACATTTGTTCAGGATACCATCTCATATTACTAATCTCTTTCAATTGTTTTTCAGTTTTCTTACCTTGAGATTTTTTCCCCCCAAAACACAGAATTCCAGTGTACTAGTTTAGTAGTCCCTTAATACCCGCAGTGGCAAAGATATTTTCCTACCTGGAATAGTACGGAAAGTAGTTGGAAGAGAGGTAATACAGTAGGATACCCTCTAAATGAGGAACGCCCATGTAAACCACTCCCTTTATCCAGTCACTCTTATTCAGCAAACCTTGCGCAATGAATAATTGGGTGCCTGAGCAAGTGTAATGCCCCCTTTATACTAATGCACCAATTTAGTAGTGCCTGACATGTAATTGATACTGGTGAATATAACACACTTAAATAAAAAGCCAGTTACACAAGTACTGCTTACGTCCTGGTAGGAAAATATAAATCCTCATGCTGCCTTTCTGTTGCAGTTCTTTGCCTCAAACTATTTACGGAAAGGCCCAACCAAGACAGACACTTCAGTAAAAAGGAAGCAACTGAACAAACTTCCCAACAACACTCGACAAGAGCTGCATCCATTCTCACTTTCTTTTACAATCACTGCACAGAATTTATAATTACCAGTTCTTTGCTTCTATTGTAAGTGTAATAGACTAAAGAGCTATCACAGCCACATTTATTTTAAAAGCACCAGCCCTGGAGTGTCTACTAGAGGGCCAAATGATTAACACAAACGCTTTGTCAGAATGAAGATGTAACAAGCACCGCCCAGTCAAAGGATGAATTGAATCAGTGGGTTATCTTTCAGATTAACCAGGGCATTTAGTAAGGAAAATTTCATGAAAGTGTAATTCTTAGCTTTCATGAATCCACGCAGCAGGCAGCCTGCCAACTGTCAAGCTGGTGAAATTTTCCTGCTTCACAAAACATCCCCTATTCATTTCTCAGTTTAGATAAGCTAATGTTTCTCCTGCACAAGCTTATTTGCAATGCATACTCCCTTTTACCAGCAGAATAAGGTATCGTTTATACAGCAATTTTAACATTTCTCAAACAGCACCAAATATACTTAAATTCCGCACTTCCTAATGCAAGCAGCATTATTCAAGCTTTCTTCAGTAGCATGACTGAAAATAGTTCTGCCGAATTCATAAAGTATCAGAAAAGGCAGAGGATTCATTTTTGACCAGTGAACAATCAAAAAGGCTCCGTTCTATAGTGCTCTGCAAGTACTTACACTGTAATATCTTTTGATATGTCGCCTGATGTCCAAAGTTAGCTTGTTACGCATCTGCACTTCATATTGAATAGGTAACGCCTCACAATCAATATTACTGCAGTGAAGCAAACTGGGTTGGATCTGCTGCCCCTGATACAAAATGGAAGATACACACGTGTAAAATATATAATTACAATTCATAGCGTTTTAGTGATGGGAGAGAATTTCATTTCTAAACAGTCAAGAATCAGTAAATGGGACTTCTTTTGTACTCAAATTGATCTTTTTCCATGCCCTGCACTCGAAGGTGTAAGAGATCCAACAGTGATGCACTCTCTGAACAGTCAGCCCATCTGCAAGTTCTCAACGTCCACGCAATTAACTCTCTATCTTGTTTACCGCTGTAATGAAGCAAAAGTCAAGGATTCTGCTCGGTAATATTGCTCTGTGCCAGGCCCCACTCCTTACTTTCCTTAAGCAACCGGATTGTTTTGACTGAAAAAATCCAAAACATCTGCTGCTCCGCTAGATCAACTTAAAATAATTACTTTTAATTTAGATAAGGACTTCTTTGCTTTCAGATCCAAAGTCTACAAAGACGCCCAATCTCATAATTTACTGTGTGTTTAAAACCCCAGGAAAAAAATGATTAAATATTTTTCTACGATTTTAGGTTTAGATCCAAGGTCACACAAATATCTGGCACCAGTGTCCGATAGGAACGACGCATCCTCTTGCATTTGATGACAAAGGAAGAGAACATTATGGAGAAGGTCAAGAACAGATTTTTAAAAAATGTGGTGGGGGTGGGGGCAGGGATAGAAATAAAGACTCTCAATATTAAAAATCCAAGACTTTTACTATTCTGAAAGAGCATTTTCTTGCAGAGATGGCACTTTTTGGGATCTCAGCTGATCTGCCTTGACTTTCTCATCTTCGATAAACACAAATATTCTCCTCCACAAGAGAGTTGCTCTTATGGTATGCGGTGTTTGAACAGCATAATTTTCTGAAACTATCAGTTAAAGAACTACACCCACAAGAATAAGGAGACTGCATCTTCCTCAGTCACTGTTTCAGGCTAGAGATCAACATATAAGGAAAGGCACGAAGTTGATGTACTTTATTGTGTCTTTGAAGGGGAATATTAATGTATGAGGGAGTACTTTCAGTGTAAAATACTTGAACATTTTAGGATTCTCTTGGTAATCAAACATTTCCCCACCATTGAAACTCAAATTTGTGAATATAAATTTTAGAAGAAAAATATGGAATGCTGAATTTATGTTGGACACAGGCACATTCCATTACAGTGTCAGTGCCTAGGATGGTCAGAAACTCACAGCAGTTACAGTGCAAAACACATGCAAGGAGTCCTGAATGTAGGGCCCACTAAAATGGAAAGGTGTCCCAGGACTTGCTTTACTGTTACGATAGCTTTACTGTGTTTTTTTTCCTTTAAAAAGGGTTGTTTGAAGGCAGAAAGGAATGATTAATTTTTGGAACAGCTTTTATAAATTTGCTATTAGCTTCTACTTTTCCTCGTTGCCTAGCAACCTGTCCCAGTACTCCACACTGGAGCCAGTAAGTAATTTGGCTACCACATGTGGCATCTTATCTTTCACCTGAAAAATCTGCTGAGGTTTGCTTTGAAGGGGAAATAGTTGTTCCCAGTCAGGGTGCAAGAACGATGGTGATCACTGAAGCCACGTGGGAGCCTTGTTGGATGTGGGATTTACCCTTTTCCACAGAGGAATATTTTTAAAAGAACCTGAAACGTCAATCGTTTGTGTTTTCTCGGCATCACTGCAGAGCCCGATTTTCTCCTTGCCCAGATTCCTCAGCAGTCGGAACCCTGACTGATTTTCATATTCTTACTCAAGAGCACTCAGGCCAACTGTAAAACCCTCCAACACTGGCCTGCCATTGATTAGCAGACTCAGCACAGACTGAAGATCAAACCTGGGACTTTTTTTTTTTTTTACTTTGCATGTTTCGGTTATTCTTGCTGAACTACAGATATGCAACTTTGTCTATCTAACCAATACCTTACAAAAAGGACAATAGGCAGTTTTTCTCTATGTATATTATAGTACTTACACTGCCATCAAATACATTGTCATAAATGTTTTCTGTTCCACAATTTGGACACACGAACTTGAACCTTTCTGCATCACGGTATTTTTCTTCATCAGTAAGCTGGGCTGGGCCACCCAACAGTGCATCATTTTCTTCATCATTATGACAGTTGTGATGAATTCGAAACTGGGATGGATCCAGACCTTTATGGAGGGCAGGGGAGGAGAGAAAACAAATCAGAAATCAAGTTAATCTAATTCATTAATCTTCTCTCACTCGTGACTTTAGCGCATCCAGGTGCAGCAACACAGAATTAACAGGCCAAGGGAAAGGGGTTTGGTCTGATAAATTGACCACTGAAATCATTGTGAGGGATATATTGGTTAATTTTATTTATTCACATTAAGATTACCTGTACGTTTGAACATGACCCCAGTAGCCACAATCCACATTTCCGATGACGCTTCACAAATTCACAACGTGCATTGTAAAGGAGGCCTATAAAATATTGCAAGTACTTCTTATCTGACATAGCAGTGCAGTACTGAGGCAGTGCTGCATTGTTGGATGTGCCCTCCTTCGCTATGTTATACCGAAGCCCCATCTATCCGTTCAAGGGGATGCTAAAGATTCCATGGAGTCATTTGAAGAGGAGCAGGAAGTTCTTCCAGTGGCCTGGCCAACATTCCTCACTCCATCAATTCCAACAAGATCGATCTACCGGTCATTCAGCTCACTGAAGTTCGTGGAATCTTGCTGCATGCAAAAAAGCTGCGGCATTTCCCAAATACCAGTAACTGCAGACTGTGATTTTTATGAAGTGCTTTGCGATGCTCGAGAGACATGATGTAAGGTGCTATATATTCAATGTTCTTTCTTCCACCTTTTTAAGAAAAAAGGAAGAACTTGCATTTATATAGCGCCTTTCACAACTTCAGGACGTCCCAAAGTGCTTCACAGCCAATGAAGTACTTTTTGAAGTGCAGTCACTGTAGCAACATAAGGAAATGCAGCAGCCAGTTTTCACACAGCAAGATCCCACAAACAGCAGAGATAATGACCAGATAATCTGTTTGTTTTTGACCTTTCCATTCAATGGGAAGAGTGCTACCACTGAGCCAAGGCTGACACCATTTTTACTAAATGTTCAACACTTGATATCTCTTGTGATTGGAGTTTCAAATAAATAAGCTAGACAAAATGGCCCATTCTACAAAACCATGTTGTATGTAGACAGTTGGATCTGTGGTACTTTACTCCATCCCCACCCAAAACCTGGTTAACTGGACACTAATTATACTCTAGCTAGTCTGTCCCAAGTTCTATTTGGTCATTAAGGAGCTATCCCACTAGTAGAAAACCTGTAATTTCAGATACCCAGGGGACCAGTGGTACACGGGGTCTTATCCGATCTTCAAAATGCATTCTTCATTGTTCCTACTTCTCCTCGCTAGTCTGCTACATCAGTGATTGGCCCCAAATTGCCCGCCTTCTTTGGAATGCCTAAATGGCGATACCTCCCCTTTCCCCGAACTACTGCACAACGTGGGACCTCAGACTCACCACTGCCAATAGGGGAAAATGGCTCTCAGGGCAGATGGTAAAAAGATCTGCTGTCACATACGATGCAAGGACAAAAGGTACAACCACACACCTTTTCATGCTATTTTGCGCCTTCGTAGACCTTCAGAAATCTACAACTTACCCAACAAAAAGTTTGCAGATTACATTTTCCCATTTAACAAACACGCATCCAAGTATTTACTCGAAGAGTTTAGCCTCATCACGTGTCAGCTGTGGCTCAGTTGGTAGCACCCTTACCTCTGAGTCAGAAGGTTGTGGGTTCAAGTCCCACTCCAGGGACTTGAGCACATAAATCTAGGCTGACACTCCAGTGCAGTGCTGAGGGAGGTGCCGTCTTTTGGATGAGACGTTAAACTGAGGCCCGGTCTGCTCTCTGGACGTAAAAGATCCCATGGCACTATTTGAAGAGGAGCAGGGGAGTTATCCCCGGTGTCCTGGCCAATATTTATTCCTCAACCAACATAACAAAAACAGATTATCTGGTCATTATCACATTGCTGTTTGTGGGACCTTACTGTGCGCAAATTGGCTGCCGCGTTTTCCCACATAACAAACAGTGACTACACTTCAAAAAGTACTTCATTGGCTGTAAAACGCTTTGAGAGGTCCGGTGGTTGTGAAAGGCGCTATATAAATGCAAGTCTGTCTTTCTTTCATCTCATTCCCCTTTCTAATAAAAAAGAACAATTGTGGTGTGGCAGCTCCTGGTCACAAATGAGGAACAACACAAACTGGGAACTAACTTTGTAAATTGTTAACATCCCACTTAATAAAAATACTGAATAATAATCGCATTTTTAACTTTAACACATTTTCTCCCTACACGAGAAAACACTAGTGACATACCGACAGAGTCATTTAATCTTTAACCAACCAAAGAAAGTTAAAGCACAAGCATCACCTTCGGCAAAGAATTTGTTGTTTATTTCTTACTTTGGAATTTTGTTGAAGCAGCCTGTATTACAGTGACACTACATTACAATCTGCTCTTTTAATTTCAAGTTATCCAATAATTCAAATGCTTAGCGTTAAGTCCCATTTGCTACGTTATTTATGTTTAATTCAAATTATGGAATAATGCAATTTTTGTTGGCACAAAAAATGACATTGAATTATCGGTAGACTGTACTAAGCGTGGATCACACACAAACGATTATGGGAGCTGAATTAACATGAGGGGAGTTTCAGCCTCAGTTTTGAACTGCACATTAATTCAGTTCCCTCGCATTATTGGGCTCCCAAAACAGTCCTTTCCCATCAGCATCCACTATTTGAACAAAAGTATTTTTTTATCAATAAAAATGCACAAAAACTTTGTTTTCATCAAGGTAAAAGACAGGATAAATCATTCCCTTGTTTCTGCACCTAATGTCAGCATTAATTATTGATGAGAGACAGCAGTTAGATGCAGCGTAAAGTTTCCTGTACACTGACCTACCCTCAGGAGGGCATCCTCTATTGCACAAGTGTAACATTTATGTTTTCTACACAGCAATCCTTGACGTTCAATTGAAATTCCCAATTTACAATGAGTCATTTTTTTGGTTTGTGCTATGGAATTATGATTACTTTGAGACTACTCAAAACTCAATTCACAGAAATCTTTCTGCAGCCAAAGATATTCATCCCATTACAGATCTGGGGTGAAAGGGCATTGTGCAAGCCATGCTGAATTACCCAATTCCTAGTTAAAAAAAAAAAAAATTATTGTAAGAAATGGTACTGTAATAGCTTTGATACTTTGAACTAAACAATTAAGAAGAAAAAAATCAAAAGCCACCAGGCACCGAAATAAAAATGGTCTCCATGCAGTAACAAAATGACTCAATGCTTTTGCTTTCTCTTCCAAACGTGTTAAAGGCCGCCACTGCAAAATGTTAATTACAAGCTTGGCAAAGAATACCAGCGAACATACAAACCACTTCACAGCTCAGCACCGTCTGTCCTTACCATCACCAGTTGTACTGTGCCATGGTATACACTTCAACAATGCCATATCTACCCACAAGTCAAGCTCAGGGGCTTTATTTGGGAAACAAATCATTCGACATGGGGTGCTTTGTTTGCAGTGCAAAATCTCGAACTTTCTTTGACCAGCAGACAGAAATAAAAGCCAGGCGAGTTGTCATCAAACATCCAATAATTTCAAGACTGCCTCAATTATCAGTGTACGGAGCAAAGGGGACCCAGTACAATTGTTCTCTATTTAATTAACACCCTGTGGATTTATTCAAAGTAGATCTCTTAAATATACGTTTTCCCTTTAAATCTTCACTGCGATTTGCAGTGACCTGCAATGATGAATCTTCGCCAACAGCAACACACAAATAGTTTCTTTCCCCTAAATGTTTTGCTTATGTGTATAACACATTCAAGTGTAAAATTGCTATCTAGAAAATTACACTTATCTAAAGGATTCCTTTGCACTGGAGAAGTAATTTCATCACAACTGTGCTGAGAATATTACAATAGGCCTTATTTGCAACTTAGCCGGGCTGCTCGGGCCTAGACTAAAAGATGTTGACTTCAGATGCTGCCACCTAGAGACAAGTATTAAACTGAAAGCCAAAACATTAACTGCACAGAAGTGGAAAACTAATTTAAATGTATAGAATTACTTGCTAAATGAAAACCTTTTCTTTTTAACAGATTAAAAGGTGCAAATGTTGAAGTAAATCAATCAGCTCAACACTTCATTATTTATTAACTTTTTGAATCCAGGCAAATTTAAACTGACTCGTGTGTCTCAGTACTGAAATACAGTATTATAAATATTTATCATATTGTATTTCAGCAACAGCACATATCCCTCGAAATATATCCTGGATGAGCATTACAAAACTAAAATATTATACACAAAAGATCACTCAAAAAATTGTTCATTGGGGGATGGGGGAGGAGACTGAAATGTAATTTTCTTTTGAAGATACTGCTGCTTAAAGTCAAAAGAAGGCAAGTGTTACTGTCTTCATCTGATGCCGTCAGTCACTCCTAAGGGTAGGCCACGGTCCGTTAGGAACCAGCTCCTTGCCGGCCGAAATTAAACTTTTTTTTAATATAAGCAAAAGCTGCTTTATCACATTTCTTCGAAATGCAAATATTAATACACATCAGGCAAAGAGCACGACAGCAAAAGACATTGCAAGTACATTACTGCAGATCAGTTCCAAAGCAGTTGTTAAACAAAATGTACGCAGCCAAAATCTAAAAAAAGACTTTCTTGGATTAAAAAATCTGTTCAAAAATTGCACTTATGGAAGCACTTGCCTTTACAGCTAAAACACTTTGACAAGTGTTGGGTGGGGGGGGGGGGAAAGAGAGGAGGTTCCAAACCAACTGCTGGTACCCATTACATCCTGCTAATCAGCTACAGATTATTGTACAATAAACTTGGAGTAATGAGGTCCAATTCATTATTCCTTTAGTGACTAGAACTAGGGGGCATAATCTTAGAATAAGGGGCTGCCCTTTCAAAACTGAGATGAGGAGAAACTTCTTCACTCAGAGGGTAGTAAATCTATGGAATTTGCTACCTCAGAGAGCTGTGGAAGCTGTGACATTAAATAAATTTAAAACGGAGATAGACAGTTTCCTAGCTGATAAGGAAATAAGGGGTTACGGGGAGAGGGCAGGGAAGTGGACATGAGTCTAAGTTCGGATCAGCCATGATCCTATTGAATGGCGGAGCAGGCCCGAGGGGCCGTATGGCCTACTCCTGCTCCTACTTCTTATGACATCATACATCAGTTACTTGGAACTTTATGACCGACTTGCTGGTCAAATAAACCTGAACAAAACTACCAAAATCAACTCCACAATATATGTATTTTTGTAAAATGGATACATCAGAGAAAATAATCCCATTTTGGGGGGTTTAGCGGAGTATCATAAACTGAGCAAATTTCTTTCACAGTTTAGGAAATGTCGGCTTCTCAATGAGATCACTGCCCAGTGCTCAATTACTCTCTTAATAAACATACTTAACGGAGATATCAGTCTAGGTTTCCCCGCTGTGCTCAATCCGACTTTGGGGTGCTAATCAGGCAGACGGGGGGGGGGGGCAGGGACTAGTTACGTTGGAGAGACAGCACTACCATCTCTGCAGCTTACCACCATGATACTATTACTAGCTTTGCATGGTCACTGATCGGTGGGAAAGCAAATCCAATGGTTCCAGTGAAAGCAGTAAAAACTTGTCTGTAACTATTTTCCAATCCTGTCCAAGAGAGAGAAAGACAGGCCTTCAATCTGGCACCCCAGGCCTCTATGGCAGCAGTATGAGTGTCCCTGTATGAATCAGGGTCCTTAGGGCCTCAGTCACAGGAGCCACTGCTGCAGATGTCCCCGGAGCTGCTATTTACAATCTGTACCAATGACTTAGATGAGGGGACCGAGTGTAATATATCCAAGTTTGCTGATGATACAAAGATAGGTGGAAACGTAAGCTATGGGGATGATGCAACGAGTCTGCAAAATAATTGGGTAAGAAGGTGGCAGATGGAGCATAATATGAGGAAGTGTGAAATCACCCACTTTGATAGGAAGAATGGAAAAGCAGAATTTTTTTTTTTTTTTTTTTTTAAAAAGGAGACACTGGTAGATGTTGGTATTCAGAGGGATTTAGGTGTCCTTGTACATGAATCACAAAGCTGACATGCAGATACAGCAAGCAATTTGGAAGACAAATGGGTACGTTAGCCTTTATTGCAAGGAGGTTGTCGTTTAAGAGTAAGAAAGTCTTGCTGCAATTGTATAGGGTTTTGGTGAGACCAGACCTGGAGAACAGAGTACAGTTTTGATCTCCTCACCTAAGGAAGGATATATTTGCCTGCGAGGGGGTACAATGAAAGTTCACTAGATTTCCTGGGATAAGAGGACTGTCCTAAGGAGAGATTGAGTAGACTAGGCCGATATTCTCTGGAGTTTAGAAATAAGAGGTGATCTCATTGAAACACAAAATTGAGAGGGACCTACAGGGTAGATGCTGAGAGGCTGTTTCTCCTGGCTGAAGAGTCTAGAACTAGGGGTCATAGTCTCAGGATAAAGGGTTGGCCATTTAGTGTCTTGTTTTACACACTTTGTATAAAAATAATAAATTGCAGGACAATGGAGTATTACAGTTTAACTCTTTTATTAAGCATTAGGTCTGTGATCTTACTCATAGCAGCACAGTGGGGAAAGCCTGGCATTAGGGCTCCTAGCCTGGGTCTTCAAAACAATAGTAGTCCTTACAGATGCCTGCAGGCCAATGACAACTCAGCATGTGATCACGTGAATAATAGGTATTCCTTACAGATGCCTGCGGGCCAATGATAATTCAATATGCAAATGTTACATCCCCTTTCTTTTAAAAGAAAAATGTTATGCATTACTTTTAAACCTTTCTTCTACATAATGTTCTTGGTACCATAAACATATAAGTAAACTCAGCATTTAACTAGCACTGAAAACATCTCAACGTTTCAATAACGATGTACATTTTTTTTAGGGCAGCGATCCCCCTACACCCTTTGACAGTTCACAAGTCAAGGATAACTCTAGGCTTGACCTCTCGTCCCAACCTTGTGTGGTATGAAACTGAGCATGCTCCTGAATCGGTCAACAATTCAGGTTCAGGTTTAGGTTCAGGTAAGTATGATGTGTTTTGTGTATTGCTCTGTTCATCACACTCTGTTGAACTGATCCTCTCGTTGGAATGACGGTGTTGTTCCTTGGTGTTCAGGAGGTGCCTGCGATTGCGGCGGTACACCTGTCCTTCTGGGGTGCGGACATGATACGATCGCTCAGTGTCAGTTGCTGGATGACGACTGTTGGCTTCCAGTAGTCATGCTCCTGGATTCTGACGGATTCTCCATTGTGCAGCAGCGGCAGCAGTCTAGCTGACCTGTCATAGTATCTCTTTTGGTGTTGTTGTCTCTGTACACGTTTTGCATGCACTTGCTTGCAGCTGACGACCTCTGGCTGCAGCTGCTGGTTGGCGCTTGGAAGGATTGAGTGAAGTCTGCGGCTCATCAACAGCTGTGCTGGTGACTTGAAGTTGTCAACCGGAGTGTTGCGGTACTCAAGAAGACTGATGTAGAGGTCTCTTTTGTCCGCTTCGGCTTTGTCCATGAGTGTTTTTGCAAGCTGGACAGTTTTTTCAGCAAGGCCATTACTTTGAAAGTAATGTGGGCTTGATGTGACGTGTGAAATCCCATGCCTTGGCAAACGACTCGAACTCTTTTGATTTGTATTGGGGGGCCATTGTCTGAGACTAAAGTCTCTACCATGCCATGCCTGGCAAAGGCTGCCTTTAGCTTGTGGATCACAGCTGCAGATGTGGTGCTGTGAAGCTTGTCCAGTTCAAAAAATCTGCTGTAGTAATCAACAGTCACTATGTAGTCCTCGTTGTTCCATGTGAACAGATCCATTGCCGTGACCTGCCAGGGCCTGTCTGGGATACGGTGAGGTATCATGGGCTCTTTGACATTTGATGGGCGGCGTTCTAGACAAATGGAACATTTTCCGACAATGTCCTCAATGTGTTTGCACATTCCGGGCCAAAAAATAATGGGGTAGATTTTCCCGAACCTGTCAGGAAGAAGGCGGGACTTCCCCTTTCGGGTTTTTGACCCGCCTACTTCGACGTCCGGCCAATCCGCGTGATTTTCCCTTGATTGACCTTGTTCAGCCCGCCCAGCAGGCCAATTAAGGGCCACCCGGCAACAGGTGACGTCACAGACTGAAATTTCATCTGTCAAGAGTTCTTGACAGATGAAATATCAGTGTTTCACAGCTGTTTGACGCTGTCAAACACTGACAGTCTGAGTTCTACCATGAGTCATTCTGCACAGACTCAGTTAGAACTCTTACCGGCACTCAAAGCTGAAGGCTGTCACTTTTCACAGATCGCAGCCGTTCAGCTTTAAGTACCGGCTGAGTGATGCGCTCCTGACGGCTACAGGAAGAAAGGCTGTGAAGGTAAGTACAGGTAAGTAAAAGTTCTTTACACACTTTAGACACGCCAAACACACTTACCTTTACACTCATGCACCCATCACTCACCTGAGCGCCAACATCACGACTCCTCCAACTCCTTCAACCCAACGGCCCGCCTGCTCTAACCTGGCGTGGTTTGGAGCCGTCGGGAAACCCACACGAAACCTCTCAAAATAGGGATTAGACTAAAACTGCCTGTTAACTACCTGTTAACTGGCAGTTAATTGGCACTAATCCCTTCCCGCCTGGTTTCGGCAGGTCCCAGTGCGGGCCGGGT
The DNA here is from genome assembly GCF_052327205.1 of Somniosus microcephalus. Lineage (NCBI taxonomy): Eukaryota > Metazoa > Chordata > Chondrichthyes > Squaliformes > Somniosidae > Somniosus > Somniosus microcephalus. The sequence continues at coordinate 54,780,848 of NC_141000.1, forward strand.
ACCCGCCGCCCCTGAAACTTACGTGGGGCGGGGTTTTGGGCAGGATGGTGTCGGGGCCCCCAAATTCAGGATTTCCCCCCCCCCCACACGCCTGAAACCCCACCTGACGGCTCCACGAACATCTAGCCCAATGTCACGTGCTCTTTGTTTGCATTTTTCCATGCCCATATGTCCAGCATGAATTTTTGTCAACATCTCTTCTCTGAGACTGGTAGGAATGATGATTTGCTCCCCTTTGAAAACGATTCTGCTGATTTGTGACAGTTCGTCTCTGTGGTTCCAGAATTCAGATATGCTCTGAGGGCATTTCCTTCTTTCTTCAGGCCATCCTTTGCTCAGCAGTGTGAGTTGTGCATCTTTCTCTGTTCCTGCTCAGATCTCCTTCAGTTTTGAGTCACTCACAGGTAAGCTGTTGTACACCATGTGCACCTGCACATCCATGCCTTCACTGAGGCTGCTGTCCTGGTAGCTAAGAGACTTTCTGGAGAGCGTGTCTGCGACAGGAATGTCTTTGCCTGGACGGTGAATGATTGTGAAGTCATACTTCTATAGCTGAAGGATCATTCTCTGTAGCCTTGGTGGGGCTGCGGCTAGTGGTTTCCTCATGATTGACTCGAGGGGCTTGTGGTCGGATTCCACAATGACTTGTCGGCCATAGACGTACTGGTGGAAACGCTTACATCCAAACAGAATTGCATATAGCTCTTTCTCGATTTGAGCATAGTTGATTTCACTGTCTGAGAGAGATCTGGAAGCGTAGCCGATGGGCTTTCCTTCTTGCAGTAATACTGCACCTAGTCTGTACTTTGACGCGTCCACTTGTAGTCTGAGCTCTTTGTTGGGGTCAAAGTAGGCAAGAACTGGTCCTGGTTCTCTGGTGATTAGGTCTTTCATTTTCTGAAATGCTGTGTCATGTTGTTTGTCCCACAGGAACTCATTGGATTGTTTGAGCAACTGACGCATGGGTGCGTTGATTTCGGAGAGGCTCGGGGCAAACTTGGCTAAGTAGTTAACCATGCCTAGTACTGTCTCTAGCTCTGCGCGGTTCTTCGGCGGCTCCATCTTCTTGATGGCGGAGATTTTCTCTGGATCCAGCTGAATGCCATCAGTTGAGAGGCGATGCCCAAAATAACTGATCTCGGTGGATCCGATTATGCTTTTCTTGGGGTTGAGCCGGATACCTTTCTCCCGTGATCTTTGTAGCATCGCATGGAGGTTCCTGTCATGTTCCTCTCTACTCCTGCCATAGATGAGGATGTCGTCTACGATTGTGACTACTCCGTCAAGGCCTTCAGAGGTTTCGTCGATCTTCCACTGGAATTCATCCTGAGCTGAGATAACACCAAATGGTAAACGCAGAAATCGGTAGCGTCCAAATGGTGTGTTGAACGTTGTTAGCTTAGATGACTCTTCCGTGAGCTTGATAGTCCAGTATCCTGATCGTGCGTCCATTACACTGAAGTAACGTGCTCCCACTAGCTTGGGTGTGATGTCATCTAGCGTTGGTAGAGGGTAGTGAGGGCGTTTGATAGCCTTGTTCAAATCTCTGGGGTCGAGACAGACTCTGAGCTTGCCTGTACGTGGTTTCTCAACCACTACTAACGTGTTGACCCACTCTGTCGGTTCTGTTTCCTGGACGATGATTTCTGTATTCTCCATGCTCTGCAGCTCCTCCTTCAGGCGACTACATAGAGCAAGGGGTATCCTTCTCGGTGGGCAAACCACAGGGGTTGCTGCTGGGTCAAGGTGAATAATGCATTCACCTGGGAATAGTCAGATTCCTTTGAAAACGTCAGCAAACTCCTCCATGACTGTCTCCTTCTCAACTGGTGCTGTCAATGATAGCACTAACTTGACGAGGTCCATGTCTAAACATGCCTTTAGACCTAGCACTGGAGGTGCTCGAGTGTCAACAATGTAAAAGTCCAACATCATGTCGCTTTCTTTGTACTTGCATTTCATCGCGCATGTGACTTTTACAATGAGCTGCTCACCCCCATAGCTGGTCAGTCTGTAGCTCACACTCATCCTTCAAGCTGTGATACTCACTCAGAGGAATTACATTAATCTGAGCTCCAGTGTCTAGTTTAAACTTAAGCTCTTTGCCCTGTTTTCCTATCTCAATATCTGCAAAGGCTTGCTCAGTCTCTGAAATCTGTTTTTTCTGTGACACAGAATCAATACAGTTCCTCTGCATTTGGCTCTCTATCTGGCATTTGGCTGTCACTCACTGTGTGTACTGCTGTTCCAAAAACAGTCCTGCAAACTTTAGCAAAGTGGTTCCGTTTACCACATTTAGCACATCGACTTCCTTTGGCAGAGCAGTGCTCCTTTTCCCCATGCACCTTGTTTCCACAATATCCACAGTTTTTGAAGCGTTTTATGTTTGTGTCACTCATTTTTAGAACTCTCTCTGTTCTTTCTGTTCTGAAACACGCTCTCTGGGCAATGACAACTCAGCATGTGATCACGTGAATATAATAGGTATTCCTTATAGATGCCTGCGGGCCAATGATAATTCAATATGCAAATATTACATTTAGGACTGAGATGAGGATAAATTTCTTCACTCAGAGGGTTGTGAATCTTTGGAATTCTCTACCCCAAAGTTATGGATGCTTAGTCGATGAGCATATTCAAGACTGAGATCGATAGATTTTTGGGCACTAAGGGAAGCAAAGGATATGGGGATAGGGCGGGAAAGTGGAGTTGATGTAGAAGTTCAGCCATGATCTTACTGAATGGCAGAACAGGCTTAAAGGGCTGTATGACCTACTCCTGCTCCCATTTCTTACAAGGAGATATTCGGACTGGTGACCTAAAGCTTGGTAAAAAGAGGTAGGTTTTAAGGAGTGACTTAAAAGAGGAGAGAGATGCAGAGGTTTAGGGAGGAAATTCCTGAGCCGAGATCCTAGGCAGCCGAAGGCCTGGCCCGCAATGGTGGAGCGACAAAAATCAGGGATGCGCAAGAGGCTAGAATTACAGGAACGCAGAGATCTCGGGAGGTTGTAGAGCTGGAAGAGATTACTTAGATAGGGAGGGGCGAAGCCATGGAGGAATTTGAACAAGGATGAGAAGTTTAAAATGGAGGCCGTGCCAGGCCAGGTGCTAGCACATGGATGATGGGTGGACAGGACTTAGTGCATTTTAGGACACGGGCAGCAGAGTTTTGGATGAGCTCAAGTTTATGGAGGGTGGAAGGTTGGAGGCTGGCCAGGAGAGTATTGAAATAGTCGAGTCTGGAGGTAACAAAGGCATGGATGAGAGTTTCAACAGATGAGCGGAGGCAGGGGCAGTGACAGGCAATATTGCAGAGCTGGAAGTAGACAGTGTTTTGTGCTGGAGAGGATATGGGGTCAGAAGCTCAGCTCAGGGTCAAATAGGACGGCGAGGTTGCGAACAGTCTGGTTCAGGCTCAGACAGTAGCCAGGAAGGGGGATGAAATCGGTGGCTAGGGAACGGAGTTTCCAATCTTAAGGGGCAGAAATATATCTAAATATGAGAGGCTAAATTCATGAACATTAATTTCTGAATCATAGACCTACCTATCACTCTTGTCAGATAAGAGATTTAGCTTGGATTTTTATTTTGGAAGTTTTTGTGCAAGAACTCTCCAGAATGTGGTAAATTTAATCGAGGTTAGTTTGTGCCAGGTCACACTTGATTTATTCTGCTTTTAGACGCCACAGCTGACCTGGAATAGTTTCACTGGGCCTTGAAATTCTTCTACGCATACAAGTTTGTTCTTTCTCTCAAGTACTTGGACAAGAAACATCCTCTTTAATAGATAACACTATCAAAGTACAGATTTGTACTTCACTCACAAATATTGGCCTTTTTTTTTAATCCCTTACTTTCAAGGGGGGCACCACCAAATCAACAGCTAATCATGGATAATCAGATCACTTAAAAAAAAACTGCTTTGCAGTTTCTCAGTATTAAAGTTTTTGGGTTAGATTACTCCTGGAAACCACAGTAACAATAGCATGATCAAATTTGCATTTTTGTATTTTATTCCCACAGATACTGTACCAGCAAAAGGTACTGAAGAAGAGCAGTAGTACTGAAAAGGAGGAATAAAGCAGCAAGAGAGATAATTAGGAAGAAACATAGCTCAACTTACAAATTAAACCATCACAAAAAAAAATTAGCTAACAGCAACAACTCATTACCAGGTTGTTGCTGTGCACAAACCATCTGTCAGATGATGATCAGGAGCTGATCTAAAACTAAACAGCAATCGCTATGGATATGGGTTGCAGGTTTGATCCCATCCCCAGGTATCAACTTCAGTTGCCATTGGATTTTTGGCAGCATCACAGCCGAGACTTGATCCTGCCCTCCTCCAAAATCCACACAGAAATGTAGGAGCCATTGAGTAACTCTCAGGAACATAACCCCTGACTGATTTCACACCTTCCTCTCCAGCCACGGGACATGGAGACTAATTGTCCTGCCACTAACCCGGTCCCCCAGCTCACATCATCGAGCTTGGCGAAGATTAGGGATCAAGCCTGGGCCTGTACTGGTCGGAGTAGCTCCAGGCAGAGCATTTATCAGCTGGCCAGTGTTCCCCCACTCCTCCCGATCATTTTGGATCAATTTTCTTTCTTCCCCTGATGGCGCTGACCTTTGGGGTCCCATGGGTGCTGACTACAGAACCTAGACAGCACATTTCAACAGCTGAGAGGCACCAAAGTCAAGCCCGATCCCATCTTTGCCCAACATCCATACAAATGCACTTCTAACAGGGGGCTCTGGATAGTGATCAGTAATGGAAACCGTGTCCATTTGTCACTTCCCTAACCCAGGGAGGGCAAGGCCAATTGTAGTACTCCCAACACTGCCTTGCCCGACATTAGCTAAGTTAGCAGAGACAGGAATCAAACCAGAGAATCTTACAGCACAGGAGGAAGCCATATGGTCCATCGTGCTGAAGAGATCGCAAAGTCTCTGAAGAATGGATTCAGTCAAGAATATTTTTTTTGTGGACTTTATGGGATTTTTCTGAGGGTATTTTCCCTGTTATGGGATCGCCCTGTGCAGATACGTGAAAGACTGGTTTTGTTAAAACTCCAGAGAATGCATGGCAGTTGGCTGTGACAAAAGAACTCATCCAGAATGCATGGGTTCGCCCAACAGTCCTGGAAAAAGGAAGTGGGCCATTGAACTTGATTAGAAAACCATTCTAAAATGCAAAGCACGTCTCACCTCCATCTCAGAAGAGAAGCAGAACAATGAACCCACTAGCTCACCCAGCAAAGACCGAAAGATATGTCCCAGACTTAGGGCCGTTAACCCAATACGCATGGGTCTGAGGATGACTCATCACAGGTTTAGCACCGGAGTGCTCAGAAGCAAATGGATTTTTAAGATTGGTGGGAAAAGACAGGCAGACTATCCATAAAGACAGATTCTTTTCCACCATTCTCTCTCTCCCGCTCCTGCTCCAACAAGACAAGTACCAGAGAAACTGACGAGCAGAGCGATCAAAACCGGGGTAAGCTTAAGGTCTCTCAGAAGTCCAAAGATGTGCGGGTTAGGTTGATTGGCTATGATAAATTGACCCTTAGTGTTGGGGGGATTAAATACGTGGGGTTACGGGGATAGGGTGGGATATGTGTTGGTGTAGGGGTTACGGGGATCGGGTGGGATATGTGTCGGTGCAGGCTCGATGGGCCGAAATGGCCTCTATCTGCACTGTGGGGTTTCTGTGATTCTGTGAAGTGAAGTTTTTGGGCTATTCCGAGGGTGGGAGCTTCGTTTGGTTCAGCCAGGCGAAGGGGTTTATGCGACTGGGTAATTCGTCCAAAAATGTGCGGGTTAGGATGATTGGCTATGATAAATTGACCCTTAGTGTTAGGGGGATTAAATACGTGGGGTTACGGGGATAGGGTGGGATATGTGTTGGTGTAGGGGTTACGGGGATCGGGTGGGATATGTGTCGGTGCAGGCTCGATTGATCAGCCATGATCTCATTGAATGGCGGAGCAGGCTCGAAGGGCCGAATGGCCTACTCCTGCTCCTATCTTCTATGTATCTATGTTGGTAGGGGTGGAATTATAGTCCACCATAGCTGTTTTTAAGGGAATTACTGCTCGTTATAGGCCCCAGTTTTGTACTGTATGTATGTTGATTGTAATCTGGATTTTATTCTCCACAGGGATTGTGATTTAGTTTAGTAGTGCATGTTTTAGCCAGTGTATGTTAGACCAACTAAATACAAGTTTGATTTTTCACCGAAGCATTCCTGTCTGTGACTTATTTCATTTATGTAAGAAGTCACACAACACCAGGTTATAGTCCAACAGCGTTATTTGAAATCACAAGCTTTCGGAGCGCTGCTCCTTCTTCAGGTGAAGTCTGAATTACACTCTGAATAATAATTCCCGGGTATAGAACTTTCGTAAGGCGGGGGCGATTCGAACCGTCCGTCTAGCAATTGGGCTAGGATCAAAAACCGTTTACATCTCCTGGCGACCAGCGGCAGGATCTGGGTTAAAGGAGTGTAAAAACCGCCTACAGTGCCTGTGTCGTCTCTTTGAAAGAGCTATCCATTCCTCTGCTCTTTCCCTAGAGCCCTGCAAATGATCAAGTATTTATCCAATTCCTTTTTGAATGTTACTATTGAATCAGCTTCCACCATCCTTTCAGGCAGAGCATTCCAGATCATAACTCTCTGCATAAATTTTTTAAAAATCTCCCTCTGGTTCTTTTGCTAACTATCTTAAATCTGTCCCCTCTGGTTACTGACCCTCCTGCCAGTGGAAACAGCTTCTCCCTATTTACTCTATCAAAACCACTCAATTTTCTGTTTGGCTCTGCCACTCAACATGTTAACCAGCTGAACCATCCGGGAAAAGCTTGGCAGCCTTCCTACAAGAAAATAAAATATTGACCGAAATAAAACAAAACCAGTCAAGATAAGGCATGGCACTTTACAATTGAAAAACAATGCCATTGGCTATTATCTGATCATTTCCTTACCCAACAAGGTAGCAATCAGTGCAGAGTCTATCCCATCAATGGGTTCGCAGATTCGAGCCACGACTGGATGCACTTGCTGGGAGAGGTAGTACTGTGAGTCAACGGTCAAGGTTTCCTGTTTCTGCAGCTGCTCTGGTGCATAGGCTCGCTGGCTGGCACTCAGGTTTGAGCCGTCCTACAGAAACACAAGGGTTTTATCTTTGCATTGAAACATTAATCACCAAGACCAATATTACTAACCTAAGAGACGGCAAGTTCATTAAAAAAAAGTGTACTTTGCCCAGGGAGTTTAAGAGGATGTATTCATAAATATATAATGAAGAATTCCTTTGTTAACACATAAATCTGTGAAGTCCTCAAACATGCTTTTTGCAAACAAAATTTGCACTGTGTAATCCTATTGTTTTGAAAAAGAATCAAGGATACATACTAATTTGCATTTTAAGGTTAACTTTGTTTTCACATGATGTGCAGTTGTCTGGTTATCTACAGGTTGTCCTTCTGTTACAACCAATGTATGTCCTACACTCGTATCACTTGACAGATTGAATTTAGCAACTTAATTAAGTTTATCAGCTTTTTTAAAAACATACAGCCAAAAACTAAATATTTGTTTGAGGGATTGCAGTAAACCCTAATGCTTTCTGGACTCAACCTCAGCTTCTAAGCATCAATATAGGAATTTTCATTTGTATAAATCCTTCAAAGTCCATCCACTGGGAGAGGGAAATCAATTTAGCTGGGGATCAGTTTCTCAACACTGGAACTTCCGCCTCTGATAAAACTTTCAAGGCTCAAACTGAGAGTCAGTTAGCAGTTGGCAACCTGTCCATTCTGAAACCTTGATTTGGTTGAAAGTCATTTTCCCCCCCAGTTCTTACTTGACAAATGATGTAGGAGATCGTGTCCCCAGCTTTCATTTTCCGTCCACCTTGGGAATTTATCCACATGGCAACATGGACATGTGGCAAGCTTTTCTTATCTGGGTAATCTTGAGGATCTTTCGTCAAAGCCTAAAATGATAAAGCAAACACAAGCAAATATCACAACTTTAGTTTATTCTACAAAAATGCAAAAAGACAAGTGGGGAAAAAAGTGTACCCACAGAAACCAAAGTCCTAGTTTATAAACTCACAATTTATATTTCATTTACCTATTCTCTCATCTAATGGTGCTGTTACAGTACCAGTTTATGCTAGTTTGTCACTTCTTGCTTAGAACAATACTTAGCCAAGCAACGTCGGGTTATACTGCCAGCTCTACACTACTGAATCATGAACACAGAGTTCTCCACATTCATGTCAATATTTAACTTTGTTCATTGGCACTCAAATCCTAAGACAGGATTGTCTATACCGTGCTAATGTTAAACAAGTTAAAAACAAAGTTTAGAAAGTGCCCAGTACAGGCTGCCAGAAATTTTTTTGAAGTTAGCTTCACACTATGTCGTTATATTGTACTTCATGGGAAGCAAAATGGAGCGAGATGATAGCCTCAAAATAAAAAAAAATCTACTTGCACCACTTACCAGAATTTGATTTGCTTTTGGTCAGTGACTTCGATCCCTAATTATACTGCATCAATGCAAAAACTTCCGGCCCACTCGTAGCCAGCGCATTTCCAGCAACAGATTCTCTTCCCACCACTTCACTGCTGGAGTCTGCCAAGGATCTATCCATGGCCACCTCCTCTCATCATCTAGATGCTGCTCCTTAGTGACTTTATCCGCAGATATGGAGTCAGATTCCTCATGTAGGCCACTGATACCCAGCTCGACATCAACTCTGCACCATCCCCCATAACCCTTCCGCTGCTCGTGTTTAAATCCCTTCATGGCCTCACCCCCCCTTATCTCAACCTCCTCTAGCCGTACAACACCCCGCCCCACCACCCCATCCCAAACTCTCCGTTTCTTAGATTCTGGCCTTGTGCATTCCCCATTCCTTCACCCCATTGATGGCTGTGACATTAGCCAGCCAGGCCTTTATAGTCTATAATAAATGCAAGTCACTGCTGTTGGATGTAAGTTCCTATACACAAATTAGTTTGCACCGTACTTGCGACCAATTAATTTTTTTCTAAACATGGGAGCTGGAGGTTAAAAGGACAATGACAGAAAATATTGGGGGTGGGGGGGGGGGGGGGGGGGGGGGTTAGGGGAAGGGCAAAATCAAAAAATCCTCTTACCAATCCCAACATACAAGTATCAGTGTAAATGATTCCTGCAAAACTTACTTTTCATTTTTACATATACAGTACAAAATAAAAATCATCTGCATGAATGTCCAGAATGCTTATGCCTATACAAGTGCTAACTTTAGTCCATCGTTCTTCCAATGCGTACATTGTCTGTGTTTTTTTTAAGTTTGGGCTGCATCATGTTCTACTTGAGGTCCCTGAAGAGCAACATCTGTGTGAAGTCATTGTCAGTAAGCTGTAAAACACTAGTTTCAGGAGATTATATACCAAAATCACAGCTGAAGCTATTTTATTAAAAACAAGCTGTATTTAACCTCCCTGCAGACACTGTGCAAGTGTTGCCCATCTCCTGATGAACTCTCCCCATCAGCTCAATAACTTAAACCACAGTACATTGCTACTGTGGACTTGACTCTAAGCAAAAAAGGATAAGTGGGAAAAATTTGGTTGATTTGCACCTCCCATTAGCGCCCTAAGAGGGAGCTAAACAACTAGCACCCGGGCACGGCGCCACCAACGCCTCCTGCGAAATTCAGCGGGAGGGGTTAGCGGCAGTGGTAACCGTTAGTGCCCTGTGGCGCTGCGCCTCCGGCGATGACGTCATCGCTGTGTGCAGTGGACCAGCTGGGCCCCGGGTTGCGCTGCGCTAGGCCCCTCCCCTTTAATAAGGGGAGGAAGGCCTGCAGTACCGCGGCATGACGTGGCGAAGCGCGTGGCACTGCTACACGTAGCGCTGCGATATTTACTTGCTGTGCCCCAAGAGGGAGGTGGGGTGCTTCCATGAGCGCCCGCCTCCCTCTTGGGGCGCTACCAGTGAATTTTGGGCACGGGGGCGCTAACTTTTTCGGGGTGCTAAAAGTAGCGACCTAAAGGGGACACAACCCAATTTTGTCCCCTAAGTGTTTTATTAGTTTAACCAAACAGCAAATTGTTTTCATCAGGCATTAGGAGCCACAACCACAACTACACACTGGCTTGGGAATACCATAATTTACTAAAATACACAACAAAACTGAAACTACATAGCAAGTCAATGGACATTATTCTCTCTTTATTTTACCACCTTTTCTTTTAGGTTTTAACATAAATCTGAACAAAGCAAACTACGTAGGTATGAGGGGTGAGTTGGCGATGGTAGATTTGGGAAACTAGATTAAAAGATATGATGGTGCATAAGCAATGGTAAACATTTAAAGAATTCATAATTCGTAACAAATATACATTCCCCTAAGGATTAAAAACCCAACAATATTATGGCGTACAAAAGCAAAATACCGCGGATGCTGGAAATCTGAAATAAAAACAGAAAATGCTGGAAATACTCAGCAGGTCTTGCAGCATTTGTAGAGAGAGAAACAGAGTTAACGTTTGAGGTCGATGACCCTTTGTCAGAACTGGAAAAAGTTGGAGATGGAACACGTTTTTAAGCAAGTGTAGGGGCAGGGAGGGGGAGGGGAGGAAAGAACAAAAGGGAAGGTCTGTGATAGGATGGAAGGCAGGACAGATTAAGAGACAAAAGGGATGATGGTGCAAGGCAAAAGGAGATGGTAATCGGACAAGTTAAGAAACAAAAGATGACTCTAGATGGAGTGTAAATGGCAATGGCAGAATGATCAACAGCTGCCATGTGAGAGAGAGAAAAAAAGATAGGGGCAGAGGTTATGGTCTGAAATTGTTGAACTCGATGTCGAGTCCAGAAGGCTGTAAAGTGCCTAACCGAAAGATGAGGTGCTGTTCCTCGAGCTTACGTTGAGCTTCATTGGAACAGTACAAGAGGCCGAGGACAGAGAGGTCAGAGTGGGAGTGGAGCGGAGAATTAAAGTCCGTCACCCTTATGGACTGAACGGAGGTGTTCCGCAAAGCGGTCACCCAATCTGCGTTTGGTCTCCCCAATGCAGAGGAGACCTCATCATGAGCAGTGAATACAGTATACTAAATTGCAAGTAGTACAAGTAAATCGCTGTTTCACCTGGAAGTGGTGTTTGGGGCCCTGGACAGTGGGAAGGGAGAAGGTAATAGGGCAGGTGTTGCATCTCCTGCGCTTGCATGGGAAGGTGCCGGGCGAAGGGGAAGGGGTGCTGGGGGGTGATTGAGGAGTGGACCAGGGTGTCGCGGAGGGAGCGATCCCTTCGGAATGCTGAAAGGGGAGGCGAGGGGAAGATGTGTTTGGTGGTGGGATCACGCTGGAGGTGGCGGAAGATGATCCGTTGAAAGTGGAGGCTGGTGGGGTGAAAGGTGAGGACAAGGGGAATCCTATTGTGGTTCTGGTGGGAGGGGAAGGGGTGAGAGCAGAAGTGCGGGAAATAGAATGGACACAGTCAAGGGCCATGTCAACCACGGCAGAGGGGAATCCTCGGTTGAGAAAAAATGTCGGAAGCACTAGTATGGAAAGCACTAGCGTGGCTCAAAGACTGGTGTGGGAAAAATGGGTTTTGCTTCTTGGGACACTGGCACCAGTACTGGGACAGGAGGGAACTGTTCCGTTGGGACGGGCTTCACTTGGCCAGCACTGGGACTCGAGTCCTGGTGAATCATATAACTAGGGCTGTAGAGAGGGCTTTAAACTAATTAGTGGGGGGGAGGTTTCTAGAGAGCAAATAATAAAAATGACAACAGAGAAGGTCATAGACTTAGGTAGCAGTGGGGGAATTAAAAAACAGAACGTGTCAGGAAGGGACAGAAGGTATGGAGTAAAAGGTAAAGCAGTAAAAGGGGAAAAAACAGGAACTAAGTGTCACAAAACATATTTGAAAGTTCTTTATCGGAATGCACGTAGCATTCGTAACAAAATGGATGAGTTAACGGCACAAATAACTACATATGGGTATGATCTTGTGGCCATTACAGAAACATGGCTGCAGGGTGACCATGACTGGGAATTAAACATACCAGGTTATTTAACAATCAGAAAGGACAGGCAGGAAGGAAGGGGAGGTGGGGTGGCTATGTTAATAAAAGGAAGGAATCACTATAATAGAGAAATGATATTGGGTCGAAGGAGCAGGATAGTGAAACAGTTTGGGTGGAGATAAGGAATAATAAGGGGAAAAAAACACTAGTGGGCGTAGTCTATAGGTGCCGAACAGTTGCAACTCTGTTGGACGAAGTATTAATCAGGAAATAGTTGAGGCTTGTAATAAGGGAACAGCTATAATTATGGGGGATTTTAACTATCATATTAACTGGACAAATCAAACTGTGCAGGGCAGCCTTGAGGATGAGTTCATTAAGTGTATTAGGGATGGGTTTCTTGAGCAGTATGTAACTGAACCAACCAGGGGGCAAGCAACCTTAGATTTGGTCCTGTGTAATGAGACAGGATTAATTAAAAATGTCCTAGTAAAGGATCCCCTTGGAATGAGTGACCATAACATGGTTGAATTCCATATTCAATTAGAGGGTGAGAAGATTGGATCTCAAACAAGCGTGCTGAGCTTGAATAAAGGAGACTATGAAGGTATGAGAGCGGAATTGATTAGAGTGGACTGGGAAAATAGATTAAGGGGTAAGACGGTACATGATCAGTGGTGTACATTTAAGGAGTTATTTTACAACTTCCAAAAAAAATATATTCCACTGAGGAAAAAAAGGTGTAAAAAGATAGCCACCCGTGGCTAAGTAAAGTAATTAAGGATAGTATCCGACTAAAAACAAGGGCATATAAGGTAGCCAAATCTAGTGGGAGGATAGAAGATTGGGAAGTCTTTAAAAGACAGCAAAAAATAACTAAAAGATTGATTAAGAAAGGGAAGATAGATTATGAAAGTAAGTCAGCAAAAAATATAAAAACAGATAGCAAAAGTTTCTATAGTTATATAAAAAGGGTGGCTAAAGTAAATGTTGGTCCCTTAGAGGATGAGACCAGGAAATTAATGGTGGGAAACATGGAGATGGCAAAAACGCTGAACAAATATTTTGTATCAGTCTTTACGGTAGAGGATACCAAGAATATCCCAACACTGGACAAACAGGGGGCTCTAGTTTGGGGGGGGGGGGGGGGGGGAGCGGGGAGGAGCTAAATACGATTAAAATCACTAAGGAAGTGGTACTTGGTAAAATAATGGGACTCAAGGCGGATAAATCCCCTGGACCTAATGGCTTACATCCCAGGGTCTTGAGGGAAGTGGCGGTAGGGATTGTGGATGCATTGGTAATAATTTTCCAAAACTCCCTGGACTCAGCAAAGGTCCCGGCAGATTGGAAAACTGCTAATGTAACACCCTTATTTAGAATGGGTAGTAGGCAGAAGGCTGAAAATTATAGACCGGTTAGCCTAACATCTGTGGTTGGTAAAATTTTAGAGTCCATTATTAAGGAGACAGTAATGGGACATTTGGATAAACATAATTTAATAGGACAAACTCAGCATGGTTTCATGAAGGGGAAGTCATGTTTGACAAATTTGCTTGAGTTCTTTGAGGAAGTAACATACAGGGTGGATAAAGGGGAACCAATGGACGTAGTGTATTTAGACTTCCAAAAGGCATTTGACAAGGTGCCACACAAAAGATTATTGCTCAAGATAAAAAATCACGGGATTGGGGGTAATATTCTGGCGTGGGTGGAAGATTGGCTCTCTAACAGAAAGCAGAGAGTTGGGATAAATGGTTCATTCTCAGACTGGCAATCAGTAACTAGTGGTGTTCCACAGGGGTCAGTGCTGGGTCCCCAACTCTTTACAATCTATATTAACGATTTGGAGGAGGGGACCGAGTGTAACATATCAAAGTTTGCAGATGATACAAAGATGGGAGGGAAAGTAGTGAGTGAGGAGGACATAAAAAACCTGCAAAGGGACATAGACAGGCTAAGTAAGTGGGCAGAGATTTGGCAGATGGAATACAATACTGGAAAGTGTGAGGTTATGCACTTTGGCAGGAATAATCATAGAGCAAGTTATTATCTTAATGGCAAGAAACTGGAAAGTACTGTAGTACAAAGGGATCTGGGGGTCCTGGTGCACAAAACTCAAAAGGTTAGTATGCAGGTGCAGCAAGTGATCAAGAAGGCCAATGGAATGTTGGCTTTTATTGCTAGGGGGATAGAATATAAAAACAGGGAGGTATTGCTGCAGTTGTACAAGGTATTGGTGAGACTGCACCTGGAATACTGCATACAGTTTTGGTGTCCATACTCAAGAAAAGACATACTTGCGCTCGAGTCAGTACAAAGAAGATTCACTCGGTTAATTCCGGGGATGAGGGGGTGGACATATGATGAGAGGTTGAGTAGATTGGGACTCTACTCATTGGAGTTCAGAAGAATGAGAGGCGATCTTATTGAAACATATAAGATTGTGAAGGGGCTTGATCGGGTGGATGCGGTGAGGATGTTCCCAATGATGGGTGAAACTAGAACTAGGGGGCATAATCTTAGAATAAGGGGCTGCTCCTTCAAAACTGAGATGAGGAGAAACTTCTTCACTCAGAGGGTGGTAGGTTTGTGGAATTTGCTGCCCCAGAAAGCTGTGGAAGCTACATCATTAACTAAATTTAAAACAGAAATAGATAGTTTCCTAGAAGTAAAGGGAATTAAGGGTTACGGGGAGCGGGCAGGAATTTGGACACGAGTCTAGGTTTAGAATGGTCGTGGCCCTGTGGGTAGTGGAGCGGGCCCAGGGGCCATGTAGCCTGGTTCTGCTCCTACTTCTTGTGTTCTAATTCTGTTAGATTTCAAGAGATGGTTTTATTGCTGTTCCTGGCTGGGGTGGAGATCGCCTTTACAGAAGGTAAGTACTGTAGAAAATATAGGGACAAAGTGATCTCCTGGACGAGTTTCGATAGCCTAGATGGGTCGGAGAGGAATTTCCCAGATTTTTTCTCCCAAATTGGCCATTGTTTTTTTTTTTAAAAATCTGGTTTTTCGCCTCTCCCGGGAGATCACATGGGTTCGGGTGGGATGGAGAGTGATAGTATATTTGAGGTTAGGATCAGATCAGCCATGATCTTATTGAATGGTGGAGCAGGCTCGAGGGGCCGATTGGCCTACTCCTGCTCTTATTTCTTATGTTATGTGGCATCGTCAGAGCAGATGCGGCAGAGACGGAGAACTGGGAGAATGGAATAGAGTCCTTACAGGAAGTGGGGTGGGAGGAAGTGTAGTCCAGGTAGCTATGGGAGTCAGTGGGCTTATAGTGAATGTTTGTCAATAGCCTATCCCCAGAGATGGAGACAGAGAAGTCGAGGAAGGGAAGAGTCGGAGAAGGACCATGTGAAGGTGAGGGAAGGTGGAAATTGGAAGCAAAGTGAATGAAATTTTCTAGTTCAAGGCGAGAGCAGGAAACGGCACCGATACGGATTGTTGAGTAGATTGGGCCTGTACTCTCTGGGGTTTAGAAGAATGAAAGGTGATCTCATTGAAACATAAGATTCTGAGGGGTATTGGCAGGATAAATGCTGAGAGATTGTTTCCCCTGGCTGGAGAGTCTAGAACTAGGGGGCATAGTCTCAGGATAAGGGGTAGGTCATTTAAGACCGAGATGAGGAGGAATTTCTTCACTCAGAGGGTTGTGAATCTTTGGAATTCTCTGCCCCAAAGTGCTGTGGATGCTCAGTCGTTGAGTATATTCAAGACTGGGATAGATAGAATTTGGACTCAAGGAATTAAGGGATATGGGGATAGGGCAGGAAAGTGGAGTTGAGGTCAAAGATCTGCCAGGACTTTATTGAATGGCGGAGCAGACTCGAGGGGTTAAATGGCCTAATCCTGCTCCTAATTCTTATGTTCTGATTAGTAGTCCAACCTTGGCTAACAAGAGAAGTTAAAGATAGTAGTAGGTTAAAGGAATAGGCTTATAATGTTGCCAAAAAGTGTAGTGAGCCTGAGAATTGGAATTATTATAGAATTCAGAAACGGATGACCAAGAAATTGATGAAGAAAGAGAAGAGAGAACATGAGTGAACTAGCAAGAGACAAAAACAGATTGTAAAAGCTTCTATAGGTTATGTAAAAAGGAAAAGATTAGCGAAAGTAAGGGTGGGTCCCTTAGAGGCAGAGACAGGATAAATTATAATGGGGAAGGAGGAAATAGCAGAGGCATTAAACAAATGCTTTGTACCTGTCTTCACGGTAGAAGACACAAATAACATTTCGGAAATAGTGGGGAATCAAGGATTTAGCGAGATTGAGGAACTTAAAGAAATTAGTATTAGTAAAGAAATAGTACTGGAGAGATTAATGGGACTAAAAGTCGACAAATCTCCATGGCCTGATGGCTTCATCCTAGGGTTTTAAAAGAGGTGGCTACAGTGATAGTGGATGCATTGATTTTGATCTTCCAGAATTCCAGATTCTAGAACAGTCCCTGTGGATTGGAGAGTAGCAAACATAACCCTGCTGTTCAAGAAAGAAGGGAGAGAGAAAACAGGGAACTATGGACCAGTTAGCCTGACATTAGTAGGGAAAATGCTAGAATCTATTATTAGGGACGTGGTAACAGCACTTAGAAAATCATAATATGATTGAGCAGAGGCACAGATTTATGAAAGGAAAGTTGTGTTGGACTAATCTGTTAAGAGTATTCTGAGGTTTTAATTAGCAGGGTAAGATAAGGAGGAACCAGTATAAGTAGTGTATATGCATTTTCAAAAAGCATTCAATAAGGTGCCACAAGAGGTTATTACACAAAATTAGGGCTCATGGGGTTGGGGGTAATATATTAGCATGAAGAGAGGCTTGGTTAATGGACAGAAAACAGAGAGTAGGAATTAATGGGTCATTTTTGGGTCGGCAGGTTGTAACTAGTGGGTTGCCACAGGGATCAGTGCTTGGGCCTCAGCTATTTACAATCTAGATCAATGACTTAGTTTAAGGGACCAAGTGTAATGTATCCACGTTTGCGGACGATGCAAAGCTAGGTGGGAAAGTAAGCTGTGAGGAGGATGCAAAGAGGCTGCAAAGGGATATAGACAGGTTAAGGTGAGTGGGCAATAAGGTGGCAGATGGAGTATAATGTGGAAAAATGTGAGGTTATTCACTTTGGTTGGAAGAATAATAAAAAGAATATTTTTTTAAATGGTGAGAAACTATTAAACATTGGTGTTGAGAGATTTTGGTGTCCTCGTACAGGAAACACAGAGTTAACAGGTACAGTAAGCAATTAGGAAGGCAAATGGCATGTTGGCCTTTATTGGGCCTCAGCTATTTACAATTCATATCAATGACTTAGATGAGGGGACTGCGTGTAATGTTTCCAAGTTTGCTGATGATACGAAGCTAGGTGGGAAAGTAAGCTGTGAGGAGGATGCAAAGAGCCTGCAAAGGGATATAGACACACGGCAGATGGAATATAATGCGGAGAAATTATCCACTTTGGTAGCAAAAATAGAAAAGCAGAATTTTTTTTAAATGGTGAGAGTTTGGGAAATGTTGGTGTTCAGAGGGAACTGGGTGTCCTTGTACACGAATTACTGAAAGTTAACATGCAGGTACAGCAAGCAATTAGGAAGGTAAATGGTATGTTAGCCTTTATTACAAAGGGATTTGAGTACAAGAGTAAAGAAGTGTTACTGCCGTTATGTAGGGCCTTTGTGAGACCACACCCAGAGTACTGTGTACAGTTTTGGTCTCCTTACTTAAGGAATTATATACTTGCCTTAGAGGGAATGCAACGAAGGTTCACCAGCCTGATTCCTGGGATGAGGGGGTTGTCCTATGAGGAGAGATTGAGTAGACTAGGCCTATATTCTCTAGAGTTTAGAAGAATGAGGGGTGATCTCATTAAAACATATAAAATTCTTAAAGGGTTTGACAGGGTGGATGCTGGGAGAATGTTTACCCTGGCTGGGGAGTTTAGAATCAGTGGTCACAGTCTCAGAATAAGGGGTCAGCCATTTAAAACGGACAAATCTCTTCACTCAAAGGGTTGCGAATCTTTGGAATTCTCTACCCCAGAGAGCTGTGGATGCTCAGTCGTCGAGTATATTCCAGCCAGAGATCGATAGATTTTTGGATACTAAGGGAATCAAGAGATAGGGGAATAGTGCGGGAAGGTGGAGCGGAGATAAAAGATGAGCCATGATCTTATCAAATGATGGAGAAGGCTCAAAGGGCCGGATGGCCTACTCCTGCTTATGTTAACTGAATATCATAAGCAATTTCCTTTCATTTAATTTCGGAGCCCTTCTGAATAAAATCAGCTTGATGAAGCAATCTGCTGACATAAGAATCACCTCTAACTTGCCTTACAAAAGATTATAGATCAATAAGATCCCAACTAGAGCGTGGGAGCATAAAAAAAAAACTTTAAAACTTTGGCATTTGTTTTTGCCAGAATATGTGGGAAGGTTGCATTGATGAGCTGCATGTATCTGTGGAAAAGTGCAGCCGATTTACTGATGATAGTCTGTGTGTTAGAGCCTGGAGCAGGGTATGGTATTCACAAACAGCTGCGACTCCAGTCAATCTCATTAACTCATTGTGCCCCTCATAGAAAAGTCAATAAGCCCACTTCTTGTTGAAGCACTTCAATGTGCTTTGCATTTTTTTTTAGTAAGACTGGACCAACCACTTGGGTCAATAGCTGAAATCCCAACTAAAATTTGCAGTGTGGGATAAGAATTTGCAAGCTTCAATTCACGCTTACGCTGAAGAATGTATTTTTTTTAGTCCAAGACTAAATGTTGTGGAAATACAAGCAAGTATTTCCCTGTTTGCAAAAAGATTAAGATTGTAAATATGCTTTAGAATTATACCAATAGCATTTTTCTTTAAAGTTGCATTTCCTTGTACTTTTTACAATATTGTATATTTTGTCGACCCTCATTTGATACCTGAAAACTGGCTTACAGTGGGTGCCTGGATTGTGAAAAATTAAACATTCCACAGTGCATGTGTTTTCTAAACAAACTTAATTATCTGATGAGAGAATTTAAAATCGAGCTGGAACAATTTTTTTTGGTTGAGATATCCGTATACACGTTATTCCCATTACATTTCCCAAAGGAAGCAGGAATCTGGAGCATTAGGTCCTAAACAATATTTAGACCCTTGACTCTCCTGGGAACCTTATAAATGAAAGCTACATTTCTGTAATGTTTGGAGAAAGCAGACTGCCCCAACCCCATGCTCGGAAGGTTTCTAAATGTTCGGCTGGGTGCAGAGCTTTCGGTGTGCACTAACATGCACACAGAGATCCACCCTGGCTCAAAGAGTCTGATAGGACACCAGGCAGTATGAATTAGATATTGCCAAGCCACAATTAATTTTTCTTCAAGCCACTGCTCTCAAAATGGCAGCTTCAGTACAAACACTGCCTGAGTCGGCTAACACATTAAATGGCCCAGAAATTCCGTTCACAGCCCTCCCGCGGATTTGGAAAAATCTCTGCCTGGACCGGAGGGCTCCTGGGAGGCGCAGAGTTCCGTTGCTGTGCCTCTTCAAACTGCCAGTGTGCAGGGCGCACGTATCCCAGGGGCGCAGGTAATTCGCAGCGTCCCTGGGATCACGTGGGCCATAGGGAGCCAATCAGAGCAGGGAATCTCCATTCATAGATTTGACAGGAAGACCTGTCAAATCTATGAATAGAGATCAGCCCCAAAACATAAGTAACACTTCAAATAATTTTTTTAAAATCACATTTAAAAAATGACTATAAATTACATAAATTAGCTATTTTAAACAAAAATTTAAATTTTTGAAAAAATAATTAAAGTTTTTAACAGGGCTAAAAATAAACTTACCTTTCTTTAAAGTATTTTAAAATGATAAATCAGTGGAAATTGTTTTTTTTAATTTCTTCAACTCTTAGCCTGGTAAAAGCAGGCCTTGTGCTTGCAAGTGTTTTCTGCGGGCGGAGGGTCTCCAAAAAACGGAACTCTCCATCCGCAGAGGCCCTGCTCCAGGACAGGCGTCCGATCTGTCGAGCTTTCTTGACAGATCGGAAATGCCAGTTTCCAGCGCATGCGCAGTGCATGCCTGAAACCTGCATTTCCGATGTCCCTATGGGTGAGTACACAGCGCGTACCTACCCGTAGGGATCGGAATTTCCGCCTCATTAGTATAAGCAAGTGTTACAATGTTCGGACGTTGCTCTGTACCCACAGCTCTAGTCAGTACTACTAAAGTCAACAGCAATCCAAATAGTTTTCTTCTTCCATATCGAAACTGTTCTATTTTATAATACTTTTCACTGCAAAAAGGTTTAATATTACAGAAAATTGTCATTAGCATTACAGATGTGATACGCTTTAAAATAAAACAACTTAACTTTCAGCTCCAGCATTCCTCAATTAGAGAAATTCCTTTACTAATCCTTCAACATCAATATTCCGGTTATTGGCACATGCTATAAACAACTAAATGTCTATCACCGTGACCTCATATCCTGTAAGTAAGAGGTTCTGATATGGACATTCTTTTAACCACGTTTCATTAGTCACATTTCAGCATAGGCTGATTTTGAGCTGTGTATGATGCCCAGATAGGGAGAGCTAGAACACTCATCACTTACTGATATTTGTCAATGAAATACAAGCAGGAAGAATTACATGTTACAGAAAGTCAAATGTAAGAAACCAGATGCAATGAAAAAAGGAAAGTAAAGGCGGGGGTTGAGGAGGAGCTGCAGGAAAGACAGGCAAGGATTTGGAAGGCGACTACACATTCAGGAACTTGGGAGAGAAAAGGGAGGTCGGAGAAGGGGCGGTAGTTTGCAAGGACTGATGTGAAATTTGCAGTTCTCATTTTGAGAGGTGGAGAAGGAGGTGGAGGAGGAGGAGGTGGTGAAGGTGGAGAAGGAGGAGGAGGAGGAGGGGGAGGAGGAGGTGAAGGAGGTGAAGGTGGAGGAGGAGGTGGTGGAGGAGGAGGTGGAGGAGGAGGTGGAGGTGGAGGTGGAGGAGGAGGAGGAGGAGGAGGAAGAGGAAGAGGATGGGGAGGAGGAAGAGGAGGAGGTGGTGAAGGTGGAGGAGGTGAAGGTGGAGGTGGAGGAGGAGGAGGTGAAGGTGGAGGAGGTGAAGGTGGAGGAGGTGAAGGTGGAGGAGGTGAAGGTGGAGGAGGAGGAGGAAGAGGAGGAGGAAGGGGAGGAGGAAGAGGAGGAGGTGGTGAAGGTGGAGGAGGTGAAGGTGGAGGTGGAGGAGGAGGAGGGAGGTGAAGGTGGAGGAGGAGGAGGAGGAGAAGGTGGAGGAGGAGGAGGTGAAGGTGGAGAAGGAGGTGAAGGTGAAGGTGGAGGAGGAGGAGAACAACAACAAGTATTTATATAGCACCTTTAACGTAGTAAAACACCCCAAGGCACTGCACAGGAGTATTACAAGACAAAAAATTTGGCACTGAGCCACATAAGGAGAAATTAGGGCAGGTGACCAAAAGCTTGGTCAAAGAGGTAGATGTTAAGGTGCGTCTTAAAGGAGGAAAGAGAGGTAGCAAGGTGGACAGGTTTGGGCAGGGAATTCCAGAGCTTAGGGCCTCGGCAACAGAAGGCACGGCCACCAATAAACCGCAAGATAAAGCAGATATCAGCAGTCGATTTCATGGGCTCCATCTCTGGAACTAAAGTTCAAGAGTGTTTTTCTATTTTGTCACGTCATGCTTTCGGCAGGAGTTCCTTCTCAAATGAAAGTATGCTAAACTTAAAATATTGAAAGAATAAGGACAGTGTAACTGCCACACAAGAGCATGAAAAACGAGTCAGTATATTCTATCCATTTTAACTCTGCTTCATCAGCAGTGATTAGAACTCAAGGTGTGAATAAAAGTGGGCACATCCTACTTTTGTTTGTTGTCGCTCTCTATTTACTACTAAGTACACAGAAAATCCTTTTCCACCCAAAGTGGGCATTCATTTGTCATAGAAAACCAGTGTAAATCTCTGAATATGGTGTATATTTTACACTTCAGCACATGACTACCATATTTACAACAGGACTGTGTGACTGAAGCTCACAAAAAATACTTGTTCTGCTTTGGGTTTCTAGTTTCCTTACCATCAGGAACCCACTCTGATTACAGCAGAGGCAGCAAGAGCTAAGTAAAGGGGTTATAATAATAATAATAAGTGACTCAAAACCTAAAATTGCATAGAATCGTGAAAATTGCATAGAATCATGTAACTTGTATTCGAAGACCATCAGACAAACTGGAAACTAAGCAATAATCACATGGTTGGATCCTAATGACCCACCTATCCAGGAATGTTGCGGAACATTCTTGCAAACCAAATTCATAAACTACAAAACCACCGGAGGTACTCTACCTTGTTAATTTCAAACTGACTCTGAGGTACACTGCCGCTCACAACACTCTCCTGGATCTCGGTTAGTCTCTTTTGGATATTCTCCACAATTGCGTCACGAGGTTGATCAGACAGAATCTGACTGATAACATAGCTACAAACAAAAAATACATAAAAACAAAAGCTAAACACGAGCATTTTCAAACCATACTTGCCGAGTGCTTCAGAAAACCCCCCCACCTCTTTACTCAGTGATAGATTATGAATTCTACTTGCACCTTGACATACCAAAAAGTTTCAAAGTTTTTCCACAGTGAATTATTTCTGGCGGTTACTATATAGGTAAAAGTTTGGAACAGTCTACCAAAGCAATATAGACAGATAAAATGGCAACTCTTCCAAATAGAATTAAATGCCACGACAGGGGGAGTTAATGTCCCAAGAACGGTCTTCTCTCATTCCTGACTGTTCTCATTTGTATGCAACAGCTGCTAAATTTGTTATTTAATGTCCGGAACAAAGCAGCACATTTTTAAAAAGAAAAAATTTGCAAACCTGAATCACTGGTGATATAACACATCATAGAACAAAAACAGAAGATGCTGTGCTTATAAAGAGAAACAGCAGCTTAAAATTTTTGGGTTAAGAGCCTTCCTCAGAACAGGCTCAGGCAACCAAAACTTTAGCGCATCTTGCTTTTTAAAGATAGATGCTGATGGAGCGGTTGTGTATTTCCAAAATTTTCTGTTTTTATTTCCAGTCTCTAGAATTTGTGGTTCTTTTTAATTTATATTTATTATTACGTCACCTTTTGTAGCCTTGCACACAGGGAGCAAAGACCAGTTTAGACTTGGGTGAAGCTGGGTTAGAGAGGGGGGAGATAATTGAACCAGGGCTATCGGACATAATTCAATCCCTATTTTAAAGTCATATATTCTGTCCTTATTTTTATATACTTCGATTTTATATTATTCATAGCTAAATAGCAAAACAGGGCAATTTGGGAAATAGAGTTAGTTGGAGCGAAGTAGTTTCTCTGCAGACTAGGTCGAGGAGCACCAACTCAACCTTGCACACTAAGGGAATTCACCTACTTAAAATACAAAATAAATCCACCTGCATAAAAACCCCCCAGAAATTACTTGAATTTATATAGCATCTTTCACGACTGCAGGACATCCTAAAGTGCTTTACAGCCAATTAAGTTCTTTTGCAGTGTAGTCACCGTTGTATTGTAGGAAATGCGGCAGCCAATTTGTGCATAGCAAGGTCCCGCAAACAGCAATCAGATAAATGACCAGATAATCTGTCCTGGTGATGTTGCTTAAGGGATAAATATTCGTGAAGACATCAGGGAGAACTCCCCTGCTCTTCTTCGAATAGTGTCATGGTGGAATCTTTTACGTCCATCTGTTTAATGTCTCCTCTGAAAGACGACACCCTCAACAACGCAGCACTCCCTCAGTACTGCACTGGAGTGTCAGCCTAGATTTTGTGCTCAAGTCTCTGGAGTGGGATTTGAACCCACAACCTTGTGCTACCCACTGAGCCAAGGCTGACACTATATCTACATATATCTATATATACATACACTTGGCATATAGAGCCAAGTTAGTACTCATACACATTTGATTTAGTTTGGTTATACACATATAATGAGACATATGTTTTAACAGTACACAAAAAGGTAGTCTATTTAAATCAGCCATTTACTTTCCAATTTCCTTTGCTAGGCCACACCAGTCTCGTCTAACAATATCCAGTCCTTTTAGTTCCTGTTTGGTGACGTGACGTCCATCTGCAGTTGGTTCTATGACAAGGGCAGCATATTTCTTCTTCTTCAGCAGCAGCAGCGACTTAAACACACCATCGATGTCCAGCTCCAGGAGTTTGTACTGCTTGTTTACTTCACTCTTGACCTGCAGAAACAGGAGATCGTAAGTTTTCACATCATCTTATGAACTACAGAATGAATACGGTACAAATCTAGTTTACTTCCTCTCAATGGTGATTTTCACACCAATGAAAATATCACACACAAGGGAACGGTCACCGTCTCCAACCTATGACAGGATATGGTAGCATTATAAACCCAATTCAAACAAGTTCATAAACCAGATCACACCAGGTGAGATGATAAGTTCCTTGTGAAATAATGAAAATGTATGATGCTTGTAAACTATAGTACAGAATCACACACATGTAATCAGCATATTATTGCTCTCATAGCAAAGTGGTTCCTTTAATTCACTTAAACAAATGGTTTTAATATTCCCATAAATTAAATGAATATTTAATTTTATAATATTGGAAAAATGTCACAATTTACCCCCTACTGGCCCAACTCCTGGTGGAATCCTGCTCCGTGAGTATTAACAGCCGTTTGGCACCTCACCCATTCTTCAGGTGTGAGCTTGAACAATGAGTGCCAGTGGCTATTTTGAATCTAAAAGGCACCACAGCCGAGACAAATTTCATTCCCGCCAAATGTCTAGACACCCAGACATTCTATCCGGGGTCACTGGACAATAATCAGGAGTGGGAACCCTGGCATGTCCTTAGTTCAGGGGCTCGAGGCGTGCTTCACTCTCCCAAACTACAGCTCTGGCGGAGATAAGCTAACCAGCAAAAACCAGGAAGGAAACTTGGGACCTCCCAGGCAAAGGACCTATTTCCCCCCCCTCAACTGTATTATGAAGAACAGACCAGAAGGTTTTTGTTTCATGTTTGTAAATGTGTTTTCTGTGCTAGTGTTCTGTGTGTCCACATTTCTGTGAGGTTGCATCACCATTGTTTGGGGCTTGAGGCAGTAATCACACATAGAAAGTCCCACAATGCCGATTCAGTGCTTAATCACGATTTGCAAACTTGGTTAAAATCTGTTGATTTTCTCACTCCGTGGTTACGGGCAGCTGCTTAGCCAGGCAGGTGAGGTTTTCAGCTACACAAGGGGGCAAGTGCCTTATAAGCAAAGCAGTTGTGTCAGGTAAAAAAAAACAGAAAAATTTAAATCACTGACACTACCCGCAATGCAAAGTTTATAGATGTGACAGACAGTTTCTCACAGGCCCACTCTGATAGAAATCCCAAAGACAATAAATTGAAACGATTTATCAAGTTGATGAAAATCAAAGGTTGAGTTTGTTTCCATCTCAACAAATCTGATCAAAATACTATATAGACATGTGAACGGATCCCAGAAAGCTGATTTGATATGGTTATGTTAATGTTAATATACTACAAGCCAAATGTATGTTGAATGTTTAAATGTCTTAATCCAAATGTACACTCTCGGGAGCCGCAAGCCTACATTTCGTTGTACTGCACTTGTGCACTAACAATAACAATAAAAGTTGATTTGATTTGATTTGAGAGATTGTGATACATTTCCAGTATTTTATGTATTTCAGATTTTCCGCATTTGCAGTTTCTCTTTCCATCTCTGTTATCTGATGGACGGTGAATAATGAAATTCTACTACTTCTAGCAGAACAGTATTGTTGGGGGAAGGGAGATTAAACAGACAAGATTGACATTTCCATTATTATTCATCAATTTATGCCCTGACCTAGCGGGCCTAGTTAGAGTAACAGTGAAGGAGCTGAAAGAACAGTTCTACCAAAGCAGAACATAGTCATAAAGCAGGGAGCCAGGCCTCAGACCACATTCCTAATGAATTTGCAAACTGCTTTTACAATAGAGCAAGAGTAGCATCTGTAGCAATGTGTCTGCATGGAATTGGCTGAACAGCAAATTCCTCTTGGGAATAAAGGATTACAACTAAAATAAACACAAGCTACCTGCCTGTAACCAAATCGCTTAGATAATGATTTTCAGTTGCAGTTTAATCCAAGCATTAGCAAATTTAAGTAAAATAAATCAGGTTTGCATTTACATGCAAAATTCAATGAAATGGAAGTGAATGATTCATAAGGTGCTCAAATCCTCACTAAACTATAAATAAATCCCCATCTTGTAGAACACAATTTTTTTTTTAAATGGCACGGACATCCGATTCGTGGGTCAGATTAGTCACATCAACATCTGAACTCTTCAATATGGTACGTCACCTTGTTTCCTAGTTTGAAGACCTCCTCCAGGTTTGTATTGTTGGTATTTATCATGATGGAATCAGTGTCTCCATAAATAACTTCAAGGTTCATCTAAAGCAAAAGAAAATGCCAATTTAAAAACCAAGGAACTTAATTTTGCACACAAGCACAGGATAGTTCAAATTCTGGGTGCACTATGGAGTCTTGCGAGCCACAAATAAAGATTAAATCAACTGTCTTTCAGATGAGGTGTTAAAATAAGACCCCCGTCTGCCTGTTCAGGTGGACTTAAAAGATCTCATTGCACTATTTGAAGAGTAGGGCCAAATTACATCTCTCAACCAACACCATCAAAAACAGCTTAACTGATCAATCTTCTCGTCGTTGTTTGTGGGACCTTGCTGTGTGCAAATTAGCTGTCGTGTTCGTCTACAAAACAATGACCACGCTCCAAATGTAATTCACTGGCTGTAAATCACTTTGGGATGTCCTACGGTGCTATATAAATCTAAGTCATTTCGTTCTTTTCAATGTTCCCATTAATGCCCATGTATACCAAGCTGCGGATACCAACAGATCTTGGTGTTCTGATTGAAGATTTACCCAACTAGGTAACAGCACATGGAATGGCATTTCCAAACCTCCAGGTGCACAAATATTAAACAGAACAAACCAATGATCAAAAAATAAGTGCAAATAGAACAGAGTTTCCAGGGCTTGATAGGTCAGCTTGCTGGGGCTTGCGAGCTGCAGAGTTTGGATGCCCTTTTGTAGAGCATGTAGATTGTTACAATTATTAAATGAGATTCTTGTTTCTTCAGAAACCAAGCAGAAGTTGAAAGGAAGACTTGCATTTATATAGCGCCTTTCATGACCACCGGACGTCTCAAAGCGCTTTACAGCCAATGAAGTACTTTAGAAGTGGAGTCACTGTTGTAATGTGGGAAACGCAGCAGCCAATTTGCGTACAGCAAGCTCCCACAAACAGCAATGTGATAACGACCAAATCATTATTTGGTCATGTTGGTTGAGGATATTGGCCAGGACACCAGGGATGACTCCCCTACTCTTCTTCGAAATAGTGCCATGGGGTCTTTTACGCCCACCCAAGAGAGCAGATGGGACCTCGGTTTAACGTCTCATCCGAAAGACGGCATCTCCGACGGTGCAGCACTCTCTCAGTGCTGCACTGGAGCGTCAGCCTAGCTTTATGTGCGCAAGTCCCTGGAGTGGGGCTTGAACCCACAACCTTCTGACTCAGAGGCGAGTAATTCATGTAAAGAACAAGGCTTTAGGATATTTTATAATCAGCTGTTGTATATCTCATTTGAAAGGCCAATGAAGGGTGTATATTAGAAACTCATTAAGTAAGATTTTAGCATAATGAATGGTTCAAGTAAGTATTGCAGAAATCACAAAGTGCGTTAAAATGCTGGGTCAGCTTATTGGATAAATGACCGATATAACAGACCGAGAGGTTTCTGTTTAAACTAGGATTCTATTTCGTAAGAGTTTATTTTTCAAATTAGGGAGCTCCCAAATACTCAGTGGGTACAACATGTGGAGCTGGGCAACATTTTGTGAAACTCTGCTGGAGTGACCTATGGGCATTGTATTTAAATGGGACTACAACAGAATGACCATATTCAGGATTAACACATAACTGAAAATTTATATGATGTGCATATTAATCTAATGAGTCCAAAAACTCAAACCAGAGTATAATTATTTCACATTGGTTTTTGAAACATGTTAAATCATGTAACATGGACAGAATTGTTTTATTGTACACTTGGTAATGCTCATGAATCTCAGGAGTTTATCTTATACAACTGACCATCAAAATGTTCAGGTTGTGATTGGTATCGTACTGTCATACCAGGCTTCTACATTACAGACCCCAGTGAGCTACATAAAAGAGCAACACGTTGCCGACCACGAGGATTTGTCACTTATTTCCCCACAGGTCCAACAGCCATCAATCCAGTCTTTCCAACAGGTACCAGACTTGGGACGAGCAAAACTGAGCTTTGGCCCCTCCTACTAACTCACTGCTCGCCTTTATTTCATCACAGCTAAGTCTGTCAGTTGGGACCCTCAGCAGAATTAAATTGTGCAGTTTCTCAGATTGTCCATCAACATTAAGCAAATCCCGTCAGTGAAGATTTAAAGAGTGATGTTGACAGAAGAGTTAATAACTAGGGAAGCAGAGTACATTACAGGAAATGCCAAATATGACAGGTCTGTCACGGTTCTGCCCTTTTATTGCATAAATTTACATCACGTACAAGTGAGTTACAACTGCTACTTTCCCTTTTCTTAACAAGGATCTGCACAAGAGTCCCTACTCCTCCATAGTTTGTTAGAATGTTTTCATTTTAAGACTGGACAAATCCAAACATCTACAGTCCACATCAAGCAAGTTTATTTCAAGAATCTGTTTAATCCAATTGCATGTTCATTTTGACTAAAAAAAAGCCCATGACCTTCAATAACCTATATGCTTATTTGTGAGCTTAGTCATAACAGTTATCATTCCCAAAGAAGCCCACCTGGCAACTTTTCTCTTCCAAGGATTACTCTGCAACAAATTCAATTATCCAGAATACACACACACACACACACACTTATTATGTATTCTTGTTTATGTGTGTGGAATTTTTAATATGATTATGTTGCTTTATATTGTCTTTAATAGAGACTATAACAAGCACTAAAGACATTTTAACAATTCCCATTAAATCATGAGCCACCTTTGCATCTCCACCAAACATGACATCAATATGATGAAACTTCTGTAAAATGGGGATTAAGTATTACATTCACCGGGTTATGTAACCCAAGTACTTCTATTGGAACGGGAGAGCAAATCTGAGGAGGGTTTAATTTTTGGTTACTCAAAATAAACCAAAAATTAAAACCGTTGCAAATCTGCTGCTAATGGCACACAAAGAAAAGTGGTAAACACAGCATTAGCACAAAGCACTCAAAGGAAGCAGCTCCTGAGGGAGAAGTGCTTCTAGTCACAGGTTCACAAATGTGGGGAACAACACAATTTATCACATCCAACATATGAAAAACATTTCTTTAATTAACACAAATCACTTATTCCTGATTAAACTCTTGAATATAAATGAGGTTTGTTGCTATTAGGGAGCAGTTCCTGGAGTCGAAGGCTGCTGATGCCTGCTCTGCTTAGTGCCTTTTTATACAGCAATATGCATGCGGACAAATTACCTTCTGGACCATCTCCTTGGTGTGCATGAGGATCTGAAATAAAAGAATAAGATTGCATGTAAACAACTTCCAAGTATTGGCGAGTCACAATGAGCTACTCATTCCCTCTATACACAAACACCGTACGATACTGCTGGCAGCACCAAGACAGCGCTTCTCTTTCCCAACTCAAGTGGGAAGCAACAAGTCCACATCTGAGCGCATCGGAGTTCGTAGAAGTAAGCTCATTTGTTCCCAGGTTTTGAATTGACAATTAAACGGCATTACTGAAAGCAACATTTCTAAAAATGAAGCCCAGTGAAATGAAATAAATTCAAGCAATTTGTGCATATTCCATAGCAAATGCAGGACTGTAGCAGAAATGCCAAAATGTTACCTTCTGCAATGAAAGGAACCGTTATTAGATTTGGTAAATCATCAGTATTATTGAGTACAACAACAGAGTAACACAACATCCCTTCACTCTGGACAGTGCCACACAGCAACAGCCAATGTCCATGCTCGGACTCTCAAGCCATCAATAACTCTTACTTTCTTTTCAACCAGATTCTCAACTGCAAACTCCACAAAGCAAACCCTTAAATATATAGACTCACAACCAATGGCTCAGTAGGCAAGTGACTTGGTACTGAGTAATACAGAGCAGAAAGGTCCAAGATTTAATCCGCAGTCTGTACTGAGATAATTGATATCGGTCAGGGTAGCAAGAATGGCCCTAAAATTGACATCAACAGACTGGGTTGGGGGTGGGGGGTGGGGGCGGGAGAAAGGAAAAGGGGGAAAAACCACAGCTTCAGCTCCAGAGCAGCACTCAAAAGTGCACATGTAGACTTTAGACAGGCTGGGAATCAGGCTCAGTGATGTTCCCCAATGTAACATAGCTTGTTGACACTCACTGTAGAGGATCACATAAAAAATTGGCCACTTGGGCATTTCTAGTGCCTTTGTTACCCTAAGTCCAAGGAACAGAGCAAAGGCAAGAAAATGGACAGATGGCCCAGGGTGGGGGTAAGGGTGGAGAGGACAAGGAGAGGGATAGATAAGAAATTTAAAACACCTTTGTCTTCCAAGGTTAATAATATCTGACGGCTTTTTTAGCCCAAGTTTGCAATCACCTGATCAAAGATTCTAGACTTGCCTCATCTTTTCTCCTACTCTTTTAGATGGTGGTGTCCTGCACGATGGGCCTCGACTCATCTAAATTATCAATTAAAACAAATCTCATTCTTATAGGCAAGAAAATCTTATTTTAACAGAAACCCATGAGTGGAGTAACGTATATGGCCACGATCGGTACTGACAATGTTGTGGGAGCAGAGTGCCTACCCCAACTTCTTGGCCACAGGAGGTGCAATGGCCTGATTCAGGGCAGCTTCAATAGAATCAATTTGTTGGGGGGGGGGGGGGGTGGAGGAAGAGGAGAAACATGGCAGAAGCTCTTATCATAAGGAATGAGTGACTTTCAAGAAATAAAATGCAAAAAAGTCAGAGATTTTAAAGTGATGCTAATTGCTTGCACGTGGTTTTTTTTTTGAAAAGGCAGTGGTTACGTATTAGATCCTGCTTCAAGTCACAATGTTGCAGCAATAATGGAAATTATTTGTGTCTCCAAAATGCATTTCTGTTGACTTGTTCTTCGCATACAGGTTTAACGCAGAACTACCCATTGTAGTCCACTCAATGACCATGTGTATAGTAACATGCACATTTTTCAGCCATGGAATGGCAGTGATGAGGAATAGGCAAGTAAATGAGTACAGCAAGAGGAAAAGGAATGAAGGTGAGGATTTATGTTGAGTCTGTCTGAATAATCAAGCCATTTCTACAGACTGCCATAAAAGCCAAGCAATGATGTGCTGAAAGTGCATTGGCTCAGACAAGCTTCTGGTCCAATGAATGATGCAGACACCAAAAAAATAAAAATCTATTCACAGACAATCCAAGTACAACTCTGCAGCATCAATTGCCTTTTATTTAAAAGAAGAGAAACTGAGCCACACAATGAATGGGTCTTTAAATACTCCCCAAAGACTTGGGCATATAGAGAAAGACCACTGACAAGCAATGTTCAGAAAATGACGGGCAACCCATTAATATAGCACCTAGTGACAGACAAATCACTTTAAAGTGTCAAAAGCGAACAAATAGAATGGAGGTTCTAATTTAATTCTCATTAATTGCAGAGCCCATGGTGCTTAAATTAAACAACAACACCTGCACATTTCTTCACCAACCTTTTAACTTATGAACATTTTAACACGGCTATTTCACAACTCTACTCAGCTTAAACACCCTCTCTTCCCCCCACCAGCCAAAGAAAATTTTGTTAAAGGAATAAAAAAAGGTCCCAGATTGTGTGAAGAACTACTGCATTTGAAACAATCTTTCACTTTAATGTCAAACACATCAGGGAAGAGTTTAATCGGCAAATCTATGCAGTAATTCAACACTTATTACAAAATGCCAAAGTCATTTCCCTTCAGACTAATTGGCTGAGATGTAAGCATTATTGGACTACAACTGCTTAAAAGCAATAATGAACTCCTCAATCCAAGTGTCGTCTGATTAGAAAAGCCATAAATTAAGAGTCTTTTCTAAATAGATAATGCAGCTCAAGTGGAACTTGGGGGATTCCCATCAATATGATATTTTTCCATTTCAAGTTTAAAACGGGCGTTTTATTTAATGGCATCTACTTTGTTAGCTATGCTTTTATTTTATTCTGAGCTTTGAAGAAACCTTCTACGCACATTGGAAATAATTCACCCTCACTGGTTGCAATTATAACATTTAAACTGATGTGGATAAAAGCCCAAAAACCAATAAAGCACAACATACCGTCTTGCTTGCCTTTCCCAAACCATCTGTTACTTTACATAATACACTGAACACATTCTAATGCAATCTGATGGTTAAACTGTGATGTGGTGTTCATGCAATGAGCAGGCTGCACCATCCAACATAGTACAGGGAACTCTCGTTTAAATGGCACCTAAATATCCGGAATTCTCTATTAACCGGCAAAATTCATATTCCGAAAACACCACCTCAATAACCGGAAATGTTGCCGAGTCTGAGTCTCCCGCGGTGGCCGAGTTAGTCAGTGGGGGTAGTTCTCCAAACTGCCGCTACTTGGCTTCTTGGCGCTGTCGGAAGTCCAATTACTGTATACTGCACATTTCTTGATTTTTTAATTTTTGTTCGTTAAAAATACCCTCGGTAGATAACCCTCTCCGTCATCCGGAATTTTTAATCAACCGGCACTATCCCGGTCCCGTCGGTGCCGGATACCAAAGAGTTTCCTGTACACAGGTGAGTAAGAGAATATGCCGTTTGTATTCAAAATCAACTGATATTCCAGAAAGATACACATTTTCCTAGTGTACACAGCGTTGTCAAGAATGTGGAAATAAAATGGTTCCTTTATGAAATACTGAAGTACAGCAACAACAGGCCACAGACCTGACCTCAGAACCCACAGGACAAATGACAAAATACCAAAGTTGATTAATAGCAGCAGAACACTATGCTGGAACCATTATCTCATGATGCCGTAAAGAATGGAACCACGTTGAAAGGTTAGTACAACCTTATCTCCACTGACTTTCCCAGGAATGGCAGAAACTGAAAGATATAGTGAGTGGGATAAAAACCTTCACAACGCAATCCTAAGTTTTGAAGTCATCCTTCCTCCCCGAGGAGGTACATGCTACATGGTTCATCTACTGTGCTTATTACAAATAGTTCTACTGCCAAGTATTAACGTTCAAACTCACTAGAACAGGCTTGCAAAGGAAAATTCCTTAACTGCAATATTATCGGGCCTTAAATTCATTCAATTATCGTTGCAGGCTTCATTGGAACTATGTTATGGGTCCTATATACAGTACATGAAAAATAAAAATTGTTTAAATGGCCACTAAAGTGGCAAATTAATCAAATGCTCACCAACTCAGAAGTCTTCTCTCAGATGAGAAACAAAGACTTCAACCTAAGGAGTTAACTATTAATACAAAGTAATAGATAGTTTATTGCTGCAGTTACCATCCTCTGCCAGTCCACATCAAAATACATTCCCCCCCCTCCCCCATCCAATATTAGTTTTTTCCCTCTTATCTCCCTCCCCCTCTATCTGCTCCCCCCATGAAAAACTACCACCACCATTTGTGTCTGTATAGCACCTTTAACGTGGTCCCATCTAACATAGGAGAAACTGTAGTGGAAGTTCTGTGAAATTACTGAAAACTAGGTTGAATAGATAAGTTTTAAAAGACAGGGAACGGAGGGAGGGATTTCCAGAG
Organism: Somniosus microcephalus; assembly: GCF_052327205.1. Lineage (NCBI taxonomy): Eukaryota > Metazoa > Chordata > Chondrichthyes > Squaliformes > Somniosidae > Somniosus > Somniosus microcephalus. The sequence goes on from NC_141000.1 coordinate 54,814,789, forward strand.
TCAGAGGATTGAAGGGCACAGGTTGGAAAATAAGACGAGAGGACCACTCGGCTCCAGGCATCATTACAGCCTTGGTCCAAACATGGACACAACAGCTGAATTCCAGAGGTGAGGGGAGGGGAGATTGACTGCCCTTGACATCAAGGCAACATTCGGGAACGGTAGCACAGTGGTTATATGTTACTGGACTCGTAATTCAGAGGCCTGGACTAATGATCCGGAGACGCAAGTTCAAATCCCACCACGGCAGCTGGGGAATTCAAATTCAGTTAATTAAATAAATCTGGAATAAAGCGCTAGCATCAGTACTGGTGACCATGAAAATATCAGATTGTCGTAAAAACCCATCTGGTTCACTAATGTCCTTTAGGGAAGGAAATCTGCCGTCCTTACCTGGGCTAGCCTATACGTGACTCCAGACCCACACAGCAATCTGGTTGACTCTCAACTGCCCTCTGAAATGGCCTAGCAAGCCACTCAGCTGGAAAAATCCGCTACGAAAAACAATGGGCCGTATTTTGCAACCCCTGAGGTGCGTATGCACCCGTAGGGGCCGCGCAAGTTCCGGGTTTAGGCATGCGAAGCGCATGCGCAAAAACCCGGCACTTGTGATCGGTCAAGAATTCTCTTGACAGATCCTCTGCGGGTGCAGAGTTGCGCTATTTGCACAACTTCCACCCGCTGAATGCCTGTGAAATTTTTACGCCTGGTAATAACATTTTATGACTCATTTATAAAGTAAAAAAACACTCCTCAATAAGGCAAGTTTATTTTTAACCCCGTAAAAACAATTTCTTTTTCAAGAAATTAAATTGTTGTTTAAAATATTTAATTAAAAGGCATTTTAATTAATTTTAAATATGCAATAAAAAAATTTAATGGCCCAGAAATTCGGGTCTCCACGGGTGAGTACGCACGGGGTACTCACCCGTAGGCCGAATGGAAGTGCCGGTTTTCTGCATGCACTGCGCATGCGCGGGAAACCAGCACTTCCGTTCCTCTGAACGAAGAGATTCAGAGGCCGAACGCGCGCGCAGGAGAGGCTGCGCGTGCGCTTTGAACTTAGGTTTTTTTTGCAGGTTTTCCCGGGATCGTAAGCCTGCAGCATTTAAAAATGTAAAAAGCAGGCGTAAGGCCTGCTTTTTACAAGGTTAGTGGTCAATTAATTAAAATTAAAACATTTTTTCCACAGGTTTATTATTTTTAAATACTTTAAAGCAAGGTAAGTTTATTTTTAGCCCCGTTAGAATATAAAATTACTTTTTCAAAAATTAAAATGATTGTTTAAAATAGTTATTTAATGTAATTTATAGTTTATTTAAAAAGTGTGATTTAAAAAAAAATGTATTTGATGGTTTACTGCTATTTTGGGGCCGTAGTATTCATAAGTTTTGACAGGTCTTCCTGTCAATCTTATGAATGGGCTTTTCCCTCCTCCGATTGGCTGCCCATGGCCCACGTGATCCCAGGGGACGCATCGAACTAACTGCGTCCCTGGGACATGCAAGCACAGCGCGCCGGCATCTGGGCCAGGCCCCGGAGCGGAATTCCACGCAGGCCCACAGCTCAACGGCCGGCGCGCAAGGTAAGTGCAGGTCGGGGGCTTGCACCCGCAGGAAGCCCCCGACCCGAATTTCTGGGCCCATGTATTGGTGTATTTAAGTGATCCCCATTCATACTTATTGGAGTTCCGTACGTATGGAACTCTAATAAGTATGAATGGGGATTCTCTTCTTTTTTTGGTTGGGCCAACCCACGTGATGACAGGGGCTCCTACGTACCGCCGGCGCCCCTGGGATCCGGGGACCCCTGCCCTCGTGGACCCGGAGAGGCCCGGGATCACAAGCCTCCGTATCTCCCGGGCCACCAGGTACATTCGGAGAATTTTTGCAGGTGGGCGTTATGCGCCCGCGGGAGGCCTCCAATCGCAAGTGTTGGCCCATTAAGAATAAAACCGGACGGACAACCCTGCATCGATCTCAGCACCGGTTACGGACACGACAATGGCACACCCAGCCCCGTCGACCCTGCAAAGTCCTCCTCATCAACATCTGGGGACTTGTGCCAAAAATGGGAGAGCTGTCCCACAGACTAGTCAAGCAACAGCCTGACAGTCATACTCACAGAATCATACCTTTCAGCCAATGTCCCAAACTCCTCCATCACCATCCCATGGTACATCCTGTCCCACCGGCAGGGCAGACTCACCAGGGGTGGCGGGAAGGGGTGGCCCTGGGAGTTCTAAACATTGACCCTGGACCCCATGAAGTCACATGGCTTCAGGTCAAGCATGGGCAAGGAAACCTACCGCCCTCCCTCAGCTGATGAATCAGTACTCCTCCACGTTGAACACCACTAGGAAGAAGCACTAAGAATAGCAAGGGCACAGAATGGACTCTGCATGGGGGACTTCAATGTCCATCACTAAGAGTGGCACGGTAGCACCACTACTGACCAAGCTGGCCGAGTCCTGAAGGATATAGCTGCCAGGTGGTGAGAGAACCAACGAGGGAAAAACCTACTTGACCTCGTCCTCACCAATCTAATTGTCTCAGATGCATCTGTCCATGACAGCATTGGTAGCAGTGATCACCGCAGTCATTGTGGAGACGAAGTTCCGTCTTCACATTGAAGACACCCTCCATCGTGTTGTGTTGCACTATCACCGTGCTAAATGGGATAGATTCAGAACAGATCAAGCAGCTCAAAACTGGGCACCCATGAGGCGTTGTGGGTCATCAGCAGCAGCAGAAATGTATCCCACCACTATCTGTAACCTCATAGCCTGGCATATCCCTCACTCTGCCATTACCATCAAGCCAGGAGACCAACCTTGGTTCAATAAGGAGTGTAGAAGAGCATGCCAGGAGCAGCACCAGGCATACCTAAAAATACAGAGGGGAAGCTGCAACACAGGACTACATGCATGCTAAGAAACAGAAGCAGCATGCTATAGACAAAGCTAAGCGGTCCCACAATCAGCAGATCAGATCAAAGCTCTGCAGTCCTGCCACATCCAGTCGTGAATGTTGGTGGACCATTAAACAACTAATGGGAGGAGGAGGCTCCATGAATATCCCCATCCTCAGTGATGGTGGAGCCCAGCATGCGAGTGCAAAAGACAAAGCTGAAGCCAGAAGTGCCGAGCAGATGATCCATATTGGCCTTCTTCCGAGGTCCCCACCATCACAGAAGCCATTCTTGAGCCAATTTGATTCACTCCATGTAATATCAAGAAACGGCTGAGCACACTGGATACTGCAAAGGCAGTGGGCCCCCGACAACATCCCGGCTGTCGTGCTTAAGACTTGTGCTCCAGAACTAGCTGCGCCTCTAGCCAAGCTGTTCCGGTACAGCTATAACACTGGCATCTATCCGACAATGTGGAAAGCTGCCCAGATAGGTCCTGTCCACAAAAAGCAGGCTAAATCCAATCAGGCCAATTACCTCCCCATCAGTCTACTCTCAAACATCATCAAAGTGATGGAAGGTGTCGTCGACAGTGCTATCAAGCAGCACTTACCAATAACCTGCTCACTGATGCCCAGTTTGGGTTCCAACACTCGGTTTCAGACCTCATTACAGCCTTGGTCCAGGCATGGACAAAAGAGCTGAAATCCAGAGGCGAGATGAGGTGAGAATGACTGCCCTTGACATCAAGGCAGCATCTGACCGAGTGTGGCACCAAGGAGCCCGAGTAAAACTGAAGTCAATGGGAACCGGGGGGCGGGGGTGGGACGACTCTCCACTGGCTGGAGTCATACCTCGCACAAAGGAAGATGGTTGTGCTGTTTGGAGGTCAATCATCACAGCCCCAGGACATCACTGCAGGAGTTCCTCAGGGCATAGTCCTAGGCCCAACTATCTTCAACTCATCATCAATGACCTTCCCTCCATCATAAGGTCAGAAATGGGGATGTTCGCTGATGACTGCACTGTGTTCAGTGCCATTCGCAACTCCTCAGATAATGAAGCAGTCCACGCCCGCATGCAGCAAGACCTGGACGACGTTCAGGCTTGGGCTGATAAGTGACAGGTAACATTCGCGCCACACAAGTGCCAGGCAGCGACCATCTCCAACAAGCGAGCGTTTAACCACCCCCCTTGACATTCAACAGTATTACCATCGCCAATTCCCCCACCATCAATATCCATGGGGTCATCATTGACCAGAAATGTAACTGGACCAGCCACAAATAGTATGGCAACAACAGGTCAGACTGGGTATTCTGCAGCAAGTGTCTCACCTCCTGACTCCCCAAAGCCTTTCCATCATCTACAAGGCACAAGTCAGGAGTGTGATGGAATACTCTCCACTTGCCTGGATGTGTGCCGCTCCAACAACACTCAAGAAGCTCGATACCATCCAGGACAAAGCAGCTCGCTTAATCGGCACCCCATCCATCACCTTAAACATTCACTCCCTCCACCATCGGCGTACCGTGGCTAGTGTGTACCATCTACAAGATGCACTGCAGCAAATCACCAAGGCTTCTTCAGCAGTACCTCCCAACCCGTGACCTCTACCACCTAGAAGGACATGGGCAGCAGGCGCATGGGAACACCACCACCTCCAAGTCACACACCATACTGACTTGGAAGTATATCGCCATTCCTTCGTCACTGGGTCAAAATCCTGGAACTCCCTACCTAACAGCACTGTGGGAGTACCTTCACCATACTGACTGCAGCGGCTCAAGAAGGCAGCTCACCACCACCTTCTAGGGCAACTAGGGATGGGCAATAAACGCTGGCCTCGTCAGCGACGTCTACATCCCATGAACGAATAAAAAAAAACATTCGACCGAGTGTGGCATCAAGGATCCCGAGTAAAATTGAAGTCAATGAGAATCATGGGGGAAACTCTCCACTTGCTGGAGTCATAACTAGCACAAATGAAGGTGGCTGCGGCTGTTGGAGTCAATCATCTTAGCCCCAGGACATCTCTGCAAAGAGTTACTCAGGGCAGTGTCTCAGGCCCAACTATTGAATTATAGAATGATACAGCACAGAAGGAGGCCATTCAGACCATCATGCCTGTTCTTTGGTAGAGCTATCCAATTAATCCCACTCCCCCTGCTCTTTGCCTAGAGCCCTGTAATTTTTTTTCCCCTTCAAGTATTTATCCAATTCTCTTTTGAATGTTATTATTGAATCTGCTTCCGCCACCCTTTCAGGCAGTGCATTCCAGATCACAACAACTCGCTGTGTAAAAAAATGTCCTCATGGTGCCTCTGGTTCTTTTGCCAATCACCTTAAATCTGTGTCCAATGGTTACTGATCTTTGTGTCACTGGAAACAGTTTCACCTTATTTATTCTATCAAAACCATTCAAGATTTTGAACACCTCTATCAAATCTCCTCTTAATCTTCTCTGCTCTAAGGAAAACAATCCCAGCTTCTCCACATAACTGAAGTTCCTCATCCTTGCTACCATTCTGGTAAATCGCTTCTGCACCCTCTCCAAGGCCTTAACATCCTTCCTAAAGTGTAGTGCCTGGAATTAAACACAATACTCCAGCAGATACCTAGCCAATGTTTTATTAAGGTTTAGCATAACTTCCTTTGCTTTTGTACTCTATTCCTCTATTAATAAAGCCAAGGATCTTGCATGCTTTAACAGCCTTCTCAACTTATCTTCAGTGGCTTCATCAATGACCTTCCCTCCATCATAAGGTCAGACCTCGGGCTGTTCGCTGATGATTGCAGTGTTCAGCTCCTTTCACAATTCCTCAAATAATGAAGCAGTTTGTGCCCGCATGCAGCAGGACCTGGACAACATTCAGGCGCGAGCTGATGAGCAGAAAGTAACGTTCACGCCACGAGTGCCGGCCAATGACCATCTCCAACAAGACAGTCTAACCGCCTCCCCTTGACATTGCCATAATCCCCCACCATCAACATCCTGGGGGGGTCACCAGTGGCCAGAACTCAACTGGACCAGCCATGTAAATGCCATGGCTACTAAAGCAGGTCAGAGGCTGGATATTCTACAGTGAGTGGCTCACCGTCCGACTCCCCAAAGCCTTTCCGCAAGTCACAAGTCAGGAATGTGATGGCATATTCTTCTCCACTTGCCTGAATGGATGCAGCTGCAACAGTCAAGAAGCAGGCCTCTTGATCACCAGCTAATCCACCAGCTTAAACATTCACTCCCTCCATGACTGGCGTATCATGGCTTCAGTGTCTACCATCTACAGGACTCACTGCAGCAAGTTACCATGCATCTTCGGCAGCACCTCCCAAACCAGTGACTCCCACTAGATAGAAAGACAAGGGCAACAGGTTCATAAGATAACCAACACTTACTAATTCCCCTCCAAGTCATACATACCATCCTAAATTGGAAATATAGTGGCCGTTCCTTCATCATCAGTGGGTCAAATTCCTGGAACTCCCAAACAGCAATATGGGAGTACGGTCAGCACATGGACTGCAGCAGTTCAAGAACAAGGCTCACCACCACCATCTCACGGTTACTAGGAATGGGCAATAAATGCTAACCTTGCCAGCGACACCCACATCCCAAGAATGAATTAAAAAAGAAATGGAAATTAAAAAAATTAAAATGGAATTATGAGAGATGGCGAGCAAAAATACTTTCAAGGGTCTTCAAGAAGGCATGGTACCTGGGAGGACCAGCCACATAAATACTGTGGCAACAAGAGTGGGTCGGAGGCTGAGTATCCTGCAGTGAGTGTCTCACCTCCTGACTCCCCAAAGCCTTTCCACCATCTACAAGACACAAGTCAGGAGTGTGATGGAATACTCTCCACTTGCCTGGATGAGTGCAGCTCCAACAACACTCAAGAAGCTCTGTTGTATCCGTGTGTTAATAGAGACACGGAAGGCAGGAGTTGGTTTCACAGGTGTTTACTGAACAAAGTCTGGAGGTGAACTAACAGATACAAGACAATATACAGGCTTATATAGCCCGAGTGGCCATTACCGGCATTACAGTACACAGGGGGCTCTTAAAGGCACATACACCACAATTCCTCCCCTTTTAGACAACCAGTACATAATATTTTAAGTAATCATTAATTAACATGTTACAAGAACAATAATCTACACATTTGCTGCAGCTAATCAATTATAAGTCAGTCTCTCTGGAGGCTTCCTGACTCGGTCCGGATAACGCCTCGGTGGTGTAGTAGTTTCTGGTGGTGTAGTAGGTTCTTTTGGCAAGGCTGATTCGGCTTGAATGCCAGTGTTGGGTTCATCTGGTTCCAGTATCACCGGATCGGAGGTAGATACTATGGGTATCTCTACTTCATCATTAGGCGTATAGAGTTGTGGTGTAGGTTGTCCCTGTATTGATTTCTTTGTGGGTTCAATGACGAGACATTTATGAAAGAGAATGTCTTTTAATCTAAAGCTTGTTCAACTCTTTATACAGCATTACAGGAGACACCATCTTAGTGATCCATCTAAAACGAAAGTAAAACTAAACTGCTTGTCTCTCACATGCCCTCTGCTGGTCAGGCATAAGTAATCAATCAGGCAAATATGCTGGTAAGGCATCATAATCAAACAGGCAAATACCATCACTATTTGCTGATATCATTACATCTCCCTTTCTTAAAACAAAAGTATTTTACTTTTATCTAACAACATGTTTTCTTTGTATTACTCTGCATTTTAACTGTAACACTTAATGAACTTACATTATCATTATCATGATCAAGGTTTTTTAACCTTGTTTTGTGTGTTCACATGAAATATGTAAATACCTAGAACTTGAAGAGAGAATAAGATAACATTACTTCCTTCTATAACAAGAGTCCTTAAATTTGCTCAATGAGTCTCTCAGGAGGCTTCACGTGTCTTGAGGATTTTCTGATTGATTGTCCTTGAATCTGAGTTGTTGTCTCAGATGATGATTTCTCAGCTGTGTGATCAGGTTGTTCAACAGTATCAGTCTTTTGACCTGCTGTGTGATCAGGTTGTTCAACAGTATCAGTCTTTTGACCTGCTGTGGCTGGTCCCATGAGAAGATCCCGACGATTTCTTCTCAGAACAGCACCCTCATCTGTCTGAATGGTGTATGATCTTGGTTGTACTTCACTCAGGACAGTTCCCTTCTGAGTCCATATGTTTGTTTTGTCTTTGAACCTTACTTGGTCACCAGTGTGGAGTTCAGGTAGGTTGTGTGTTCCTCTGTCATAGTAGTACTTTTGCTTTTCTTTCTGTTGTTCTTTGAACTTCCTCACTTTCTCCCCCTCTTTTGTTTTCAGGAGGTTCTCTGGGATGGGTAGGTTTGACCTTAGCAGACGTCCCATAAGGAGTTGGGCTGGTGACATACCACACTCGAGCGGCATTGTGCGGTATACAAGCATGCTCTGGTAGAAGTCAGTTCCACTGTCTTTTGCCTTGTACATCAGTCTTTTCACTGTCTGGACCGATTTTTCCACTAGTCCATTGGACTGTGGAAAGTGAGGACTTGACGTTGTGTGGACAAAGTCCCACTCTTTGGCAAAGTGTCGGAAACTTGCATTGTAAAACTGGGGTCCGTTGTCTGTGAAGACCTCGCTTGCCACGCCATGTCTGGAGAATATGGCTTTCATACATGTTATCACAGCATCTGCAGTGGTGGTGTACAGTGTACAAACGTCTGGATACAGGGAGTAATAGTCTGTGACTACAAGATAGTCCTTCCCTTGACATACGAATAGGTCAGCGCCTACCTTCTGGTAAGGTCTGTCTGGTGCTGGGTGTGGCTTTAGTGGTTCTACCGGATTGCTTGCTCGATATTTCAGGCATATTGTGCAGTTTGACACCTCATTTGTCACATCTTGGTTGATTCGTGGCCAGTACATCACCTCTCGTGCTCTTTTCGATTCCCAGATGTCCTCCATGGATCCTTTTTAGCATCGCTTTTCTCAGACTCTTTGGGATAACTATTTTACTTCCTTTGTAGATGATGTCTTCGACCACTGATAGCAGAGTACTGGAACTGCAGGGCGGAACTATGTCAGGTGAGCAGTCTTGCTTCATGTTGGGCCATCCATCCAAGATGCTTTTCCTCAGTCGTCTCATTGTTTCATCTTTGTTTGTCTCAGTCTTTATGAGCTCCATCTTTGCATCTGCTATGGGCAGTGCACTTGTGATCATGTCCACGTAGGCGTTCACTTTTTCATCCATTTTGGTGTTTGCGGGCTCACTTGGGTCAACAGCTCTGGACAACGTGTCTGCTGTATACATCAGCTTACCCGGTGTGTACGCAACATTCAGTGTATAGCGTTGCAGCCTGATCATCATTCTTTGTATTCTAAGCGGACAGCTATTTAGTGGCTTTTGGAACAATGCAATCAAGGGCTTATGGTCAGTCTCTACACTGATTGCTTGTCCTGACACAAACTGGTGAAATCTTTCACAGGCGTATGTGATGCTGAGCAGCTCCTTTTCTATTTGAGCATATCACGTCTCCGCGTCTGTCATTGAGCGCGATGCATATGCAATAGGTTGCCAGTAGTCATATTTTTGCAGAAGAACGGCACCAAGCCCACTCTGTGATGCATCTGATGATATCTTGATGGGTCTCGCTGGGTCATAAAACCTCAGAACTGGTTCCTCTGTGAGCAGTTTCTTTAGATTGCTCCATGACTTCTCATGCTCATGATTCCATTCCCATTCTATGTTCTTTTCAGTTAGTCGTCTCAGTGGCGCCATCTTTTCTGAGAGGTTGGGTATGAATTTACCCATGTAGTTGATCATTCCATTAAACCTCTGCACGTCCTTTTTGCATTGTGGCTTTGGCATATTCTCAATGGCGGACACCTTTCTGGGATCTGGTCTGATGCCCTCACTGTTAAGGATATCTCCCACGAATGTCAGTTCTGTCACCCCGAGCTGGCATTTCTCTCTATTCAGCTTCAGGTTTGTTTTCCTTGTTGCTTCCAGCACTTTTTTCAGTCTCTCGTCATGCTCAGTTCTCGTGGTTCCCCATACTATGATGTCATCCATTGATGTATCAACTCCCTCCAGGTGCTCATAGATCATATGGATAGTTTTGTGATACACTTCAGGAGCTGAGGCAATGCCAAATGGTAACCTTAGGAATCTGTATCTGCCAAATGGACTGTTGAACGTGCACAGTCTTGAACTTGCCTCGTCCAATTTCATCTGCCAAAATCCTGATGATGCATCTAACTTGCTGAAATACTTTGCATTTGCAAACTGTGCCATGATTTCCTCACGTGTAGGAAGCTTGAAGTGCTCTCTCTTTATTGCTCTGTTTAGATCTCTTGGATCCAGGCAAATTCTGAGCTTTCCATTCTTTTTGTCCACAACGACGAGGGAACTCACCCACTCAGTTGGCTCATCCATCTTCTGAATCACGTTCAGGCTTTCCATCCTGTCCAACTCTGCCTTCAGTTGCTTTTGAAGAGCAAACGGAACTTTTCTGCATGGATGTATGGCCGTTGGCATGCTTTTATCTACTCTGATCGTGTGTTTTCCTGGAAGGCAGCCTAGACCCTTAAATAGGTCGTTGTACTCTTTCATGAGTTCATCATAGACTGTCTCTCCTTCGCTTTCCACAACGAGGACTCTCTTTACCAGGTTCCGTCTCTCACAGGCTATTAAACCTAGTATGGCCTGCACATCCTTTGGCACCACGATTAATGCTAGCGTGTGCTCTCTGTCCTTGTGTGTTACTTTGACAATGCATCTTCCTTTCACTGGTATATCAGTACCTGAGTATCCTGTCACTTTCACTTTTATTCCATGTATCTTTGGTCTGGGTCTAATTTTCTTAAAATCAGTCTCTGATATCACATTAACTTGTGCTCCAGTATCCAATTTAAATGGAATGTGTGTGTCATTCACTTTTAGTGTCAACATCCAGTCACTTTTTTCTTTTCAGACACAACATCTACATAGAACTCCTCTATCTCGCTTTCATCTACTGTATGGACCTTGCTTTGTTGCGCTTGGTTCTTACAGCAACGGGCATAATGGTTGTTTTTGTTGCAACTATTGCATGTTTTACCATATGCTGGACACGTTTTTGGTGGATGCTGTGTACCGCATCGACTACATGACTTTCGATTGGCCCTTTCATTTTTGTTTGCTGGCAACGCCTCTTTTTTCACATTGGCGCTCTTTCTGTTAAACGGTTTCTGTCCGTTCTTACTCACTGCATCCACGTTGCAGCTACTGTCACTGAACAGCTCCTTTGCCTGCGACTTCACAGTCTCTGTGGCCCTACACAGTGCTATGGCTTTTCCCAGGTCTAGATCTTGCTCTCTTAGCAGTCTTTCCCTTAGACCATTATCTGGAATACCACACACCAGTCTGTCTTTTATCAGCGAGTCTGTCAGTCCCCCAAATTCACATGTTTTGCTTCGGTTTCTCAGTTCAGTCACATACTAATCAATAGTCTCTCCCGTTTTCTGTACACGTGAAAAATCTGTGCCTCTCAAACGTCACATTACGTTTAGGTATGCAGTAGGCCTCAAACTGTTCCATTATTTTATCCAACTTCATTTTGTCTCCATCAGCAGCGAATGTGAAGTTATTATACACCTCCAGCGCTTCATCACCCACGACATGTAAGAACACTGACGCTTTCATTTTATCACTTTTCTCGTCAGCTCCGATTGCCGCTAAATACAACTCCAAACGTTGTTTGAACCTCCTCCAATTTTCAGCCACATTACCTGTCAACTGAAGTTTCGCCGGTGGGTGTAATCCTACCATTTTTTCACTTCGTTAGCTATTCTCCAATGGTAAGTAACGATGTTCTCTTTTGGCTTGCTAATATGTGGAGAGCTGATTTCACTTCAGATTTTTCCTCTTCATCTCTTTCAATCACTTCTGACACCATGTATTGATTTCTTTGTGGGTTCAATGACGAGACATTTATGAAAGAGAATGTCTTTTAATCTAAAGCTTGTTCAACTCTTTATACAGCATTACAGGAGACACCATCTTAGTGATCCATCTAAAACGAAAGTAAAACTAAACTGCTCGTCTCTCACATGCCCTCTGCTGGTCAGGCATAAGTAATCAATCAGGCAAATATGCTGGTAAGGCATCATAATCAAACAGGCAAATACCATCACTATTTGCTGATATCATTACAGTCTCTTTTCGGATGACTATGATCTGGTCAGCATGGCGCCTTATTATGCTTTCTCCAATGTCCACGGTATACATCAGCAGTCCCAGTCGTGTGCAAATAGTTCCAGGCTGCCATTTCGCGGTACGGTAGTCCCGGGCCAAAACTTGTTGACCTATCTGGAAGATTCTAGTTGGCCTTTCATTCATGCCTTGAAATTGCCGGTTCTCCACGTCCCTTCTGATGTTTGGCTTGATCAAATCCAGCCGGCATCTTAGGCTTCTATTGAAGAACATCATGGCGGGAGTTTGGTTTGTAACCACGTGTTGCATTCCTGTATGCAAACAAGAAGTTATCTACCTTATGCTGAAGTTTTGTGTCTTCATTACCCATGGCCATTATGGCCTTCTTGAAGGTCTGGACAAACCTTTCAGCCAATCCATTGGTGGCGGGGTGGTATGGGGTGGACGTGTAGTGCTTAACCCCATTGTTTTTTTAAGAACTTCCTGAATTCTTCGGACACAAATTGCGGTCCATTATCAGAACAGATCTGTTCAGGCAGCCCATTCCTGGCAAATATGGTCCTTAATACTGTGATGGTTTTTTCCGTGGTGGTGGAGGACATCTTTATTACCTCCGGCCACTTGGAGTGTGCATCAACCGCGATTAAGAACATGGAGTCCATAAATGGACCAGCAAAGTCGATGTGTACCCTTTGCCATGGAGATGAGGGCCACTCCCATGGATGTAGAGGGGCTTGTGGTGGGGCGTTTTGGACCTTCTGGCATCCTAGGCAGCTCTTGGTCATTTTTTCGATGTCTCCATCGATACCTGGCCACCACACAAACGCTCTGGCTAGGTTCTTCATTTTCACTCCACCCAGATGCCCCTCGTGAAGCTCCTTTAGCACTTTATCCTGGAGTTTGGGTGGAATCACCACTCTGGATCCACACATCAAGGTTCCTCGGCACACTGACAGCTGTTCTCTTCTTTGCGAGAATGCTGGCAACAGTGGTTCGCCATGTGCTGGCCATCCCTTCACCGTTAAATCGTAGACTCGTGAGAGAGTCGGGTCATTTCTCGTTTCCTTTTCAATGGCAAAATTTGTTACTGGTAGACATTCCACTATGGTTGAGTGGAACATCTCCACTGCGTCTACTGTAGGTGCCTCTTCTACCGTTGGCAACGGTAGGCGCGATAAGCCGTCAGCATTCCCATGCTGTTTTGATCCTTTGTATTCTATGTCATATTGGTGTGCCCCTAGGAAAAGGGACCACCTCTGTAGCCTTTGCGCTGTCATAATGGGAACACCCTTTTTAGGGTTGAATATGGAGACGAGGGGTTGATGGTCAGTCAACAAGGTAAATTTTTGTCCGTGTAGGTAATGGTTGAATTTCTTCACTCCCCATACCAGGCTGAGTGCTTCCCTGTCGATCTGGGCATAGTTACGCTCAGCTGAGTTCAATGAGCGTGATGCAAAAACTATCGGCCGCTCCGAGCCATCAGGGAATCTATGCGATAATACCGCTCCTACGCCGTAAGGGGATGCATCGCACACCAGTCTGATTGGCAGTGATGGGTTGTAATGAGCCAAAACTTCCTTGGATGTGATCAAGCCTTTGCATTTATGGAAGGCACGTTTACAGTCTTCGCTCCATTTCCAAATTACTCCCGTTTGTAGCAGTTCGTTAAGAGGGTGCAGAAGAGTTGACAAGTTCGGTAAAAATTTATGATAGTAATTTATCAATCCCAGGAACGACCTTAATTGTGAGACATTTTCAGGTGCTGGGGCTTTTATGACTGCTTCAATTTTTTCAGGTGACTTATGCAACCCTTCCTCGTTAATTATGTGGCCACAATATGATATTTGTTTCTGGAAAAATTCGCACTTGGGGCGATTTGCTCGTAGGCCCCGTTCTTTCAGCCTAGTGAGCACCTGCTCCAAATTGGCATGGTGCTCGTTGTCGTTTTCTCCTGTTACAAGGATGTCGTCTAGGTAGCATTGAGTCCCCGGAATCCCTTGGAGGACTTGTTCCATAGCTCTTTGCCAGATAGCTGGAGCTGATGCTACTCCGAAAACCAGTCGATTGTACTGGTGCAGGCCTTTGTGTGTATTTATCGTGAGATACTTTTTAGAGGCCTCTTCAACCTCCATCTGTAGATATGCCTGTGCCAAGTCAATTTTGGTGAAACGTTTCCCTTCGGATAGTGAGGCGAAAATATCTTCTATCCTCGGAAGAGGATACTGTACCGTGTGAAGGACCAGGTTTACAGTCACCTTGAAGTCCCCACAGATGCGAATTTTTCTGTTCTTCAGATTTATCATTATTCAACGTTTTCTTCATGACCGGGACGATGGGTGTTGCCCACTCGCTCCAATCTATCTTGGATAATACGCCTGCCTTTTCCAAATTCTCCAGCCCTGCCTCGACTGCTGGACGAATTGCGTATGGCACCGGCCTTGCCTTAAAAAACTTGGGAATTGCCGCATTTTCCACTTTTATTGAGGCGGTGATGCCTTTCAAGGTTCCTAGTTCCTGTTGAAACACTTCCTTGGCGTTGGCCAAGATGTCTTTTAATCGTTCAGGTATGACGTCATCATCATTTTTTTTCTTACTGGTCACCGTCAATGCCTGAATGGAGTGCCAGTCTAAACGTATCTTCCTGATCCATTCACGTCCCAACAGCGGTGGACCACCATCTTGCAGAACGTATAAATACAACTTCTGTATTTCCTTGCCGTTGTATACAACAGGCACCCTTATTTTCCCTTTGGGGTATACTTTCTGCCCCGTATATGTTTTCAAGATAATGGATGTGTCTTTCAAAGGTATATGCGGAAATAGCCCCTCGTAATCCCGTCGACTTATGACGGTCAGAGCTGATCCTGTATCTAGCTCCATTTTAACTGGGGACCCCGCTATCGTGAGGGTAACCCAAATGGTCTGGTAATCTTCTTTGGCAATTACATTATGTAATTTGAGACAGCTTAGTCTCTTGTTTCCGGAGTCGCTATCGCTCTTCTGGTCTTCGGAGCTACTGTCCGTCATCATTTGTACCTTTCTGTACTTTTCCTTATCGATTTTTTTCCTGTCCGTGGATTTTTTGTGTCCAGATCGGCATACACGTGCAATGTGTCCAATCTTTCCGCATTGCCTGCATGCTTTGTCCTTGAACCAGCAGTCCCTCTGGTCATGGGTGGATCTGCCGCAGCGATAACATCTCTCAAAACCCTGTGTCATTTCATGGGTGCCGAAGTCCTGTGTCTTTTGCTGTATCTCTGCAGCTCCTCTTGCGGCTGCTTCGTATGATACAGCCATACTGAAAGCCTTGTCCAGTGTCAAATCTTTCTCAGAAAGTAGCCTTTTTTGTGTTCCTTCACTTAGGAGACTGCAGACGAATTTGTCTCGAAGAGAATCTGCCAGTCCTGCCCCGAATTGGCAGTGCTTTGATAGCTTCCTTAATTCGGTGAGGTAATCAGCGTTACTTTCATTCTTGTGCTGATTCCTCTTGAAGAATTTGAATCGTTCCGCTATCAGCAGCGGTGTTGGGTTTAAGTGCTCCTGTAGGGTATCAACAATCTCCTTAAAATTCTTGTCCTTTGGTTTGGCTGGAGTGATTAAGTTTCGTAACAGCCCGTATGTCCTTGCGCCCATTAGATTTAGTTGGTGGGAATCTCGAGCGGCAGAGCGGGGCTATAAAAGGCCCCAGAGACCAGGTAAGGCCTACCAATCTCCAGTCTGGGAACTCGGAGGGAAGGAGAGAGGTAAAAAGTAATCCAAGTGTGACGTCACCAGAAAACGGGTAAGTAATTGGTTGGTAAGTATTTCTCCCTTTTTAAGCTTAAATCTCTTTGGTTTATAGTTTCTAAGGTGTGATATTCACCATCTAGAATCGGGGCAGAGGGTATTTAAGAATAATATTAATAAATTTAATTAATGACATAGAATGGGAGATCAGGTGATGTGTTACTGCTGCAATATGTGGGAGCTGGTGGACACCATTGATGCTCACGGTGATCACATTTGCAGTAAGTGTTGGCTGCTCAAGGAACTCCGGCTCCGTGTTGAAGAGCTGGAGTCCGAGCTTCAAACACTGAGACACATCAGGGAGGGGGAGAGTTACCTGGACTCTGTATCACGAGGTATTCACACCAATTAGATTAATTAATTCAGATGTAGTCCGTGGCCAGGGTCAGGATGGTGTGACTAGAAGTGAGGCAGGTACAGGGATCCAGGAGGTAGTGTTGGAGGAGCCGCAGCCCTTGCACTTGTCCAACAGGTTCGAGGCTCTTACTCCCTGTGAGGATGGGAACAGGGACTGCGGGGAGGATGAGCAACCTGGCCACAGCACCGTGGAGCGGGGGGCCATTCAAGTGGGGGGGGGGGGGAGTTAAAAGAAATGTTGTAGTGGTAGGGGATAGTATCGTTAGGGGGATAGAGAGAGTTCTTTGCAGCCGAGAGCGAGAGTCCCGAAGGCTGTGTTGCCTGCCCGGTGCCAGGGTTAAGGACATCTCCTCTGGACTGGAGAGAAACTTGGAGTGGGAGGGGGAGGATCCAGTTGTCGTGGTCCATGTTGGTACCAACGACATAGATAGGACAAGGAAGGAGGTTCTGCTGAGGGAGTTTGAGCAGCTAGGGGTCAAATTAAAAAGCAGAACCACAAGGGTAATAATATCTGGATTATTACCTGAGCCACGAGCGAATTTGGCTAGGACATAGAAAATTAGAGAGTTAAATGCGTGGCTCAAAGACTGGTGTGGGAGAAATGGGTTTTGCTTCCTGGGACACTGGCACCAGTACTGGGGCAGGAGGGAGCTGTTCCGTTGGGACGGGCTTCACTTGGCCAGTGCTGGGACTAGAGTCCTGGCGGATCATATAACTAGGGCTGTAGAGAGGGCTTTAAACTAACTAGTGGGGGGGAGGTTCCTAGAGAGCAAATAATAAAAATGACAACAGAGAAGGTCATAGACTTAGGCAGCAGTGGGGAAATTAAAAACCAGAGCGTGTCAGGAAGGGGCAGAAGGTATGGAGTAAAAGGTAAAGTAATAAAAAGGGCAAAAGCAGGAACTAAGTGTCACAAAACATCTTTGAAAGTTCTCTATCTGAATGCACGTAGCATTCGTAACAAAATAGACGAGTTAATGGCACAAATAACTACATATGGGTATGATCTTGTGGCCATTACAGGAACATGGCTGCAGGGTGACAATGCCTGGGAATTAAACATACCAGGTTACTTAACGATCAGGAAGGACAGGCAGGAAGGAAGGGGAGGTGGGGTGGCTATGTTAATAAAGGAAGGAATCACTGTAATACAGAGAAATGATATTGGGTCAAAAGATCAGGATAATGAAACAGTTTGGGTGGAGGTAAGGAATAATAAGGGGAAAAAAACACTAGTGGGCGTAGTCTATAGGCCTCCGAACAGTGGCAACTCTGTTGGACGGAGTATCAATCAGGAAATAGTTGAGGCTTGTAATAAGGGAACATCTATAATTATGGGGGATTTTAACTATCATATTAATTGGACAAATCAAATTGGGCAGGGCTGCCTTGAGGATGAGTTCATTGAGTGCATTAGGGATGGGTTTCTTGAGCAGTATGTAACTGAACCGACCAGGGGGCAAGCAACCTTAGATATGGTCCTGTGTAACGAGACCGGATTAATTAAAAATGTCCTAGTAAAGGATCCCCTTGGAATGAGTGACCATAACATGGTTGAATTCCATATTCAATTAGAGGGTGAAAAGGTTGGATCTCAAACAAGCGTGCTAAGCTTGAATAAAGGAGACTATGAAGGTATGAGAGCGGAATTGAGTAGAGTGGATTGGGAAAATAGATTAAAGGGTAAGACGATACATGATCAGTGGTGTACATTTAAGGAGTTATTTTACAACTTCCAAAAAATATATATTCCACTGAGAAGAAAAGGGTGTAAAAGAAAAGACAGCCATCCGTGGCTAAGTAAAGAAATTAAGGATAGTATTCGACTAAAAACAAGGGCATATAAGGTAGCCAAATCTAGTGGGAAGATAGAGGATTGGGAAAACTTTAAAAGACAGCAAAAAATAACAAAAAGATTGATTAAGAAAGGGAAGATAGATTATGAAAGTAAATTAGCAAAAAATATAAAAACAGATAGTAAGAGTTTTTATAGTTATATAAAAAGAAAAAGGGTGGCTAAAGTAAATGTTGGTCCCTTAGAGGATGAGACCGGGAAATTAATGGTGGGAAATATGGAGATGGCAAAAACACTGAATGAATGTTTTATATCAGTCTTTACAGTAGAAGACACTAAGAATATCCCAACACTGGACAAACAGGGGGCTAAAGGGGGGGAGGAGCTAAACACGATCAAAATCACTAAGGAAGTGGTACTCGGTAAAATAATGGGACTCAAGGTGGATAAATCACCTGGACCTGATGGCTTACATCCTAGGGTCTTGAGGGAAATGGCAGTAGGGATTGTGGATGCATTGGTAATAATTTTCCAAAACTCCCTGGACTCGGCAAAGGTCCCGGCAGACTGGAAAACTGCTAATGTAACACCCTTATTTTAAAAAGGGCAGTAGGCAGAAGGCTGGAAACTATAGACCGGTTAGCCTAACATCTGTGGTAGGTAAAATTTTGGAGTCCATTATTAAGGAGACAGTAACAGGACATTTGGATAATCATAATTTAATAGGACAAAGTCAGCATGGTCTTATGAAGGGGAAGTCATGTTTGACAAATTTGCTGGAGTTCTTTGAGGAAGTAACATATAGGGTGGATAAAGGGGAACCAGTGGACGTAGTGTATTTAGACTTCCAAAAGGCATTTGACAAGGTGCCACACGAAAGATTATTGCTTAAGATAAAAAATCACGGGATTGGGGGTAATATTCTGGCATGGATAGAGGATTGGCTATCTAACAGAAGGCAGAGAGTTGGGATAAATGGTTCATTCTCAGACTGGCAATCAGTAACTAGTGGTGTTCCACAGGGGTCAGTGCTGGGTCCCCAACTCTTTACAATCTATATTAACGATTTGGAGGAGGGGACCGAGTGTAACATATCAAAGTTTGCAGATGATACTAGGATGGGAGGGAAAGTAGTAAGTGAGGAGGACATAAAAAACCTGCAAGGGGACATAGACAGGCTAAGTAAGTGGGCAGAGATTTGGCAGATGGAATACAATACTGGAAAGTGTGAGGTTATACACTTTGGCAGGAAAAATCGTAGAGCAAGTTATTATCTTAATGGCAAGAAACTGGAAAGTACTGAAGTACAAAGGGATCTGGGGGTCCTGGTGCACGAAACTCAAAAGGTTAGTATGCAGGTGCAGCAAGTGATTAAGAAGGCCAATGGAATGTTGGCTTTCATTGCTAGGGGGATAGAATATAAAAATAGGGAGGTATTGCTTCAGTTGTACAAGGTATTGGTGAGACCGCACCTGGAATACTGCGTACAGTTTTGGTGTCCATACTTAAGAAAGGACATACTTGCTCTCGAGTCAGTACAAAGAAGGTTCACTCGGTTAATCCCGGGGATGAGGGGATGGACATATGAGGAGAGGTTGAGTAGATTGGGACTCTACTCATTGGAGTTCAGAAGAATGAGAGGCGATCTTATTGAAACATATAAGATTGTGAAGGGGTTGGATCGGGTAAGATGTTCCCGATGATGGGTGAAACTAGAACTAGGGGACATAGTCTTAGAATAAGGGGCCGCTCTTTCAAAACTGAGATGAGGAGGAACTACTTCACTCAGAGGGTGGTAGGTCCATGGAATATGCTGCCCCAAAAAGCTGTAGAAGCTACATCATTACATAAATTTAAAACAGAAATAGACAGTTTCCTAGAAGTAAAGGGAATTAAGGGTTACGGGGAGCGGGCAGGAATTTGGACATGAGTCTAGGTTCGGATCGGTCATGGCCCTGTGGGTAGCGGAGCGGGCCCAGGGGCAGTGTAGCCTGATCCTGCTCCTATTTCGTGTGTCTAATTCTGTTAGATTCA
This sequence comes from Somniosus microcephalus, assembly GCF_052327205.1. NCBI lineage: Eukaryota > Metazoa > Chordata > Chondrichthyes > Squaliformes > Somniosidae > Somniosus > Somniosus microcephalus. The sequence goes on from NC_141000.1 coordinate 54,834,848, forward strand.
GGAGCTGGTTCTGTGATAGTGGATTGGCAGTTAGGATCAGATCAGCCATGATCTTATTGAATGGCGGAGCAGGCTCGAGGGGCCGATTGGCCTACACCTGCTCCTATTTCTTATGTTCTTATGTACTGATGCCTTATCATTTTCTATTCCATTTGCTGTGCAATATACCTCCACTCTTTCCACATATGTGGTCCAATCCTCTATATCGTTATCGAAAGCATTAATATTGCCAGCCTTAGGCATCCTGAAAAAAAAATGGCACCTCCCGCGCTTTCCTTTCTTCCCTGCAGAAAAAAAATGGCGCTTCCCGCGCTTTCCCGCCGCTGCTGCTGCTGACAACGCTGTTTTCCGCTGTTTTTATTTACAGGTGGAGACTCGTTCCCGCCGGACTCTCTGGGACTTTTCCCTCCCTCTGCTTGGTCCGAACGCCGACCTGCTTTGCAGCGCTGGCCGTCTCCCGAGTGCTCCCCCCCTCTGTCTCTGTTTGCCTCCGCCTTCGCTGCTTGGCCCCGCTGCAGAGCCAGCCGATGGAGCCCCAGCCCGCCGCCCAGGAAGGATTATTGCAGTACCTGCCACCAGCTCGGCTAGCTGGTGAAACCACAGTTTTTTTTTTCTTTCTTGCTTTTCTTCGACTTTCGTCTGAGGAATCGATCTCCTCGAGGTGCTGCCGAATTGCAGGTAAGTCCGTTTCCAATTCGTCGCCACTGTTGTATCCGTGTGTTAATAGAGACACGGAAGGCAGGAGTTGGTTTCACAGGTGTTTACTGAACAAAGTCTGGAGGTGAACTAACAGATACAAGACAATATACAGGCTTATATAGCCCGAGTGGCCATTACCGGCATTACAGTACACAGGGGGCTCTTAAAGGCACATACACCACAAGCTCGACACCATCCAGGACAAAGCAGCTGCTTGATTGGCATTCCATCCACCACCTTAAACATTCACTCCATCCACCAACTGCAGACCGTGGCTGCAGTGTGCATCATCTACAAGATGCACTCCAGCAACTTGCCACGGTTTCTTCAGCAACACCTCCCAAACCCACGACCTCTATCAGGGCAGCAGGCGCATGGGAACACCATCACCTGCAAGTTCCCCTCCAAGTTACACACCATCCTGACTTGGAAATATATCGCCATTCCTTCATCGTCACTGGGTCAAAATCCCGGAACTCCCTCCCTAACAGTACTGTGGGAGAACCTTCACCATACTGACTGCAGCTGTTCAAGAAGGAAGCTCACCACCACCTTCTCCAGGGCAATTAGGGATGGGCAACAAATGCTAGACTTGCCAGCGATGCCCACATCCCAGGAATTAAAACATTTTTTTTTTTTATAAATACAAGGGTGATGACAGCAGTTTGAAGGGGAGGGGTGCCTGCACAAAGGGTCCTATTAACAATGTCGGCAAGCAATGGCACAAGGAGGGGTAATTGAGTGGTACTTGGATTAGGAAAGGATCAAGAATTGGGTCTGAGAAGAGACGAGCTTAGTGAAAGCTGAGGGGAGAAATGTACACAGTGACATTGGTCCAGGGAATGGAGGAGGCCATGCCGGTATCTGAGACAACAATTTTTTAATTGTCTCGATCTTGGAGAAGAAGTCGATAAACTCCTAATATTTGGCGTTGGAAGCAAGATACACATTAGTTATCGGGAAGCAGAGCTTGGGAATTGAGGTTGAACCCGACATAGGAGGAGGATTTACCCATGAAGGAGATGTGATATTGCTTGGGATAATCAAGCCAGATTTAGTACGAGTCTACTCGCATAACATACAATACCTCCTTGATAGTACAGCCACAGCCAACACTAAAAACTTTGCTTTTGGGGAAATTATAGCCACAAACCTGATTTCTATGCTAGACCAGATATTCATTACGTATTCTTCTTGAACTGACCATTCAACAAGAGTGAGACTGTACTCAATCCAGAGCAAGCTTGAATTCCCTCTCTTCTCCTCCCCCCACCCACACACCATGTTCTCCCTTTCTTTACTGAATGCAGACTTGTATTGAGGTACGGTTGTGTTTATGCCACTTGTCCTCTGGTACCCCATGCAAGTAACAATGCTTCAGGTGTGAATGTTGGCAAACTACTTGTCGAGCACCACAGCCAAACCAGATATTGTCCTCACCAGGCTGCTGTACCCTCCTCGACTCGGGGTGCTAACCAAATGGGATCAGCTAACTGCACAGACCAGAGATCAAACATGGGATCTTGTTCATCTGTGTAGCTCAATTCCACACTGGGCAGCGTGCTCACCCAGTGAGCTATTGGGAAACTCCTTTTTAAATTGTGCACCAGAAAACAATGTACCCGAAAATACTCGCCATGCTGCTAGACAGGAAAATCCCATCCCAGATCAACTGAAGAAATATAATTGCTTCCCATGGCATTCAACCTTAATTAAAACACATCTCTATTTACTACAGTGCTATGCTGTTAGACTGGTCTGAAGTGGACAGCTTCCATATGGCTTGAAATAGCTACCAAAATTAAGCTCTGGCTTCTCTGCTGCATTCTCAGTTCTTATTTCAGTCCCCTGAGTTGGCTTTCCGGCTGCAAGTGTTAAGTGGCAAAGGGATAAGCGCCTTTGTATCCTCATTGCCTTCTTATTTAATTGATGTGTCGGGGCAATTAACTACATGGACACGGACATGACTGTCTTAGAATTCTTTTAAGTACAGGCTTCCCAATACAAGGACAAACGTCAGCACCAAACATAACCCAACTGTTGCTGACAGCTGTGTCTGAGCCAGCTGAAGTTGAACTGGGGATAGGCACATGCTGAATAACATTACTGCCCAACTGCAATAAAAAGTTATGTTACCAACAATACCTGCAAAATCACAGCATATTTATCCACCTCCTACAATTTAAATTTAGAGAGTTTTTAAACTTAGAAAACATCACAAGGCCCTTCACACGGGGGGGGGGGGTGGGCGGTGGGAAGAGAAGGAAAACCAATAAAAGGAATAAATCCACGGAGCTGGACAATGGGGGAGAGGGGATGGACTCAAATGCCCAAGTCAAAGTACGACTCGCCGACAGGGCTGTTCTTTTATTCCTGGCTGCACAACTCGAGAAGCAGTCGCACCCAGTGAACAAGGACGCAGGGAGAATGGTGATGTTAATTCAAGGTCATCTTATCAACAGCAAGAGAAACGATTTAAGCATTTATTCTACATCCATCATGGCTTTTCAAACTGGGTAGACATCTTCAGAAATTAATAACACCTCTAGAATCTCAGTGCATAATAAGGTAGTTCACTGTGGCTTAAACGTTTACCTGGGAGCAGGATGAGCCATTCAGCCCATCAAGCCTGCTATACAGCCTTTGGTTCATGCTGGATCGGAGTCGGAGTGTAGTTTTGTTGAAGGTGCTTCCAAGTACAAACACACTTTTATTTTAAGGAAATACTATATTCTCCTAGCCTTTACTTTGCAGTTCAATACATATGAAATAGTTTCTGTTTAAACATAGCCAGGGACAAGAGATAGTAATTGGCTAAACAAAAGGCAAAATATTGCAAATACTTTAACATGTGAAATTTCTCTCGACATTTGCAGGTCATACAAAACAGTAGGCAACAAACTTAATACAGAGCCGTTAAAAGTCAGACGGCATGGCACCAAGGAATGACCTTTAACAAGAAAGATTCTAACAGGTGGCTGGTGTCTAACATAAATAATTACATTAACCTCTAACAGTGAAAACCAAAGCAATGAATGCACTATCTTTTCATCAGCAACTGCCTAACCTAGTCTGACTACCCACCCCCTCCTGCGTTGGGCTGAAATCCTAGCCCGCTTCTCTTCAAAAGATGACAAGGTACTAATAGTCTAAGCCACACGTCTGCTATTTTAAGACGTATAACAATCCTTCTCGGAGTACACGATTTCAAGCTACCTCACGCCACAAAAATTTCATAAGCTGCTCTGCGAGACATGCAAGCTTGTTAATCTAATTTGGGGGCAATTTATTAGTGTAGAACATGGCCTTGCATTCCGGGTTTCGGGTGTAAATGTTTACTTTCTTCAAATTATCACCTTCAGGTGTTCAGGAATTGTTCAAACTCCCTGCAACTCGAGGAAGACACAATCACCCTTAATGACTAATTAGATTTCCCAGTGACACCCCGTCATCTGGCTTTTAGTCACAGTTTTTGCTAACCTCTAACCCAAAAAGAAGCCAAAGTTTTGACAAAAGAGACAGCTGTCCCCAAGGTTGCAACCTTCCCCTGAAAGACAATCACTTTGACCGTGGCCAAAAATGCAACGCGGTGGTACAGGATGCCAGGGACGACGGTACCAAGCCATGTCACTGATACTTGCAAGGGAATGTCACAGCTTAAGTGTGATGTAAAGCGATTACCTGATGCCCTGTCAACCGGCACACGAATGTACTGCTGCAAATGGCATCGCCACCCGCAAAGCACGCTGCTGACACCCAATGAGACTGACGAATAACAGATCAGTTTCCTGTCAGCTGCAAGTAGCTGACAGTTGAACTTAAGGGTCTCATTCCTTCCCTCAGAACTCAGCAGGGTTCAAGGACGTACAGTGGAAACTGGATGAATGCACACCTAATGCAAGGTATAGAATTCTAACATGGTGGCTCCATTGGCCTCTACTGTACTGAAGTATTAAATTAAAGTTTATTTGCAAAATAGAGATTTATCATCAGGACTCAGCCACATGGACTCTTGTAAAACATGCCAGAAGATTTCTTTCATCAGCTCTCTCAAATTAAAATTCACACTCTTACACAGCATTTAAAGATGATGCCAAAAGTGTAATTAAAACCAATAGAAACATTCATAATCGAATTTGTAAGACTTCACAAATCTACTTGTGGAGAATCATTTCTCCACAGTTAGCATAAAAATAGGATCGTGCACGCGAGACAAGGGTTGATACGCATTTGTTCTCACTGGGGTCATACTTCATACGGGTAATGCTGATAAGTTGCTAAACAGTCAGCCCTTGTAAAACACGCAATGCAATCTTTGAATAAACGCAGATTCAAAAAAAGGAACTATGTGTCCATGCAGAGATGGTACTGAAAATTTCAAACAAACCAGCCATACTGTCCTCCAACTATGGATTCAACTGCAGGAAGCATCACAAAACAATCCTTCAGATGGTCGTCCTGGGCAACAAATATGTAAAGTGAACTGCAACTGCCTTGCGTTCTGTTGACTACTGCTGTCCTCCGATAGGGTACTGGTCTCCATTTAAACTGCGGTACACTTTTCTCACAAATAAACTACTGAATGGATTGGACACTGAGTCTTTAAAGGTCCATCAATAACTGCAGCTAGTCTGAAAGGGTTCTGCAGGATGATCGATTTGACGTACCTTGTCTGTACATAAAGTACCAGTCGTCCGCAACAGGTGAAATAATACTGGCTACTTTCAGGACGCAAGAGGATAATTAACATAACTCAAATCGGAAAAACAAAACCTTTCATGGCGCACTAACGGAGGTGCATAACCAGAACAAAGCCTCAGATAGAGGGGAAGATGGAGAAGACAACATGCCTATTGTGTTGCTAAACATTTAAAGGAACAGAGTAACACTGCTTTCCTGCATTGAGACTGTCTATTCACGTGGAGGTTGAATAAATAAGGATTGATCACCGTTGCACCTTCTATTCAGAATGGGAGAAGAGACGGAATTACATCCAGAGGCTGTTTATCAATGCTATCTATGAATATGTAGCAATTTCAAATTTAGCTGTTTCTACATCTAGGATTAATGTTCAAACTACCAGAGGAAGTTTAGGACGGAATTTCCCATTTAGCTTCACAAATTGACTGAAATGGCATTCACAATGGTGATGCATGCATTTACACATCACTTTCATGGACAATTGTAAGCAAAATCCTCAGCAAATGTACAGAGTGTGTGCACTGCATGCATAAATGTGCATTACACTACAGCACTTACAAAATAATACATCCTCAAAGGGTTCTGACCAGCAATCCTCTGGAGGTTAAAAACATTTTGCTGGTGCTAGTCCAAGTTATTATGAAACATTTAGCAGAACACAGCCGAAGAGGATTAGTCATGTTACAGAAACTTTGGGAGCTTCCCCTCCCCCCACCACCACCACACCACTTTCAAATGTCACAATGTGCAAGATTAAGAATGCAATTTAAATGTGGCTGAGACACACACTAAACATAACTTCGACAGCAGGTGCCTATTTCCGCACAATGCTCTGTTGTTGACAGATGCAAGACTAAAATTAAAAAGGGCATCCAGTTAAAATATTTAATATTGAAAATAATCGACTCAGGTTTCACGACAGATAGATCTTCACTCTTCATTTAACTGTCCACCATGGACTAATTTAGCAGATGTATACCAATCATGTGTGGCGGGTGGGGGGTGGTGGAGACTCAGTACTCTGTCCTTTTCAACCAGAAAGCCAAGTTCTTCAGGAATAATTTGGTGTTTTTTGGTTTTATAGAAAAAAAATTGTGAAATAATAACTCAACCAGCAGCACTTACTCAGTGCTGATTGATGCCCAGTTTGGGTTCCGCCAGGACCACTTGGCTCCAGACCTCATTACCGCCTTGGTCCAAACATGGACAATGGAGCTGAATTCCAGAGGTGGGGCGAGAGTGACTGCCCTGAACATCAAGGTAGCATTTGACCGAGTGGGGCATCAAGAAGCCCTAGTAAAACTGAAGTCAATGGGAACTGGGGGGGGGAAACTCTCCACTGGCTGGAGTCATACCTAGCACAAAGGAAGATGTTTGTGGTTGTTGGATGTCAATCATCTCAGCCCCAGGACATCGCTGCAGGAGTTCCTCAGGGCAGTGTCCTAGGCCCAACCATCTTCAGCTGCTTCATCAATATGTCAGGAGTGGGGATGTTCGCTGATGATTGCAAAGTGTTCAGTTCCATTCGCAACTCCTCAGCTAATGAAGCAGTCCATGCCCTCATGCAGCAAGACATTCAGGCTTGGGCTGATAAGTGGCAGGTAACATTCGCGCCACACAAGTGCCAGGCAATGGCCATCTCCAATAAGAGAGAGTCTAACCACCGCCCCATGACATTTAACGGCATTACCATCGCCGAATCCCCCACCATCAGCATATTGGGGATCACCATTGACCAGAAACTGAACTGGACCAGCCACATAAATACTGTGGCAACAAGAGCAGGTCAGAAGCTGGGTATTCTGCAGTGAGTGTCTCACCTCCTGACTCCCCAAAGCCTTTCCACCATCTACAGGACACAAGTCAGGAGTGTGATGGAATACTCTCCACTTGCCTGGATGAGTACAGCTCCAACAACACTCAAGAAGCTAGACACCATCCAGGACAAAGCAGCCTGCTTGATTGGCATTCCATCCACCACCTTAAACATTCACTCCCTCCACCACCAGTGTACCGTGGCTGCAGTGTGTACCATCTACAAGATGCACTGCAGCAACTTGCCAAGGCTTCTCCAGCAGCACCTCCCAAACCCACGACCTCTACCACCTAGAAGGACAAGGGCAGCAGGTGCATAGGAACACCATCACCTGCAAGTTCCCCTCCAAGTTACACACCATCCTGACTTGGAAATATATTGTCGACCCTTCATCGTCGCTGGGTCAATATCCTGGAACTCCCTACCCAACAGCACTGTGGGAGAACCTTCACCACACAGACTGCAGCGGTTCAAGAAGGCGGCTCACCACCACCTTCTCAAGGGCAATTAGGGATGGGCAATAAATGCTGGCCTTGCCAGCGACATCCACATCTCAGGAACGAATAAAAAAAGTGCCCAGGATAGGATTGGGGTGGAGTACCTGGGTTGTTGGAAATGGGCATGGGCAGGGGCAGGGGTCAGGGCTACGATGATTAGGCACAATGACTGGATTGGATCGCATGTAGATGCAGCAGGAAAGGTCCAGGCTAAGCTCTGCATTAAGAACTGAAGAGGTTGGCCTGGGAACGAGACACTGGGAGCAGGGAAACTGGTTAAGGAGTCTATTTGGAAGCAGCCACCATTAAATGTAAGATCAAGCCTAGCTGCTGGATGATAGGGACAATGTTAGCAATAACCAATGAGAAGATGTTACTAGGGAGCAGTAACCAATGAAAAGTTGCCATACAGACCAATGACTGCAGGGATTTGTCTGTCCTGTGCTTTGCAAAGACCAAAACGGTCACATAAAAATGAAGAAAAGGAACAAATCAACAATGAACAATTTAAAAAATTCAAACTAATGTAGAAAATACAACTGGAACTTTGTTCAATTAACACAAATTCCCATTAGGACATAATTGAAGACAGTCCTTTTTGTTGAACTATACAATTTTCTGGACTTCGGTCAACCCTCAAAGATTGTTTTGATTAGAGGCAAGAAAAGGATGAGGAGAAAGTTGCCACCAGGTCAGCACAGTATAGGAAGCAGAGATCACAGAAATCAAGGACACTGTTTTTCCATGAAACTCAAAAATCAGAAGATTTCAAGGATCTCAAAAACACCAGTAAAAATTCTGGAATCCCTTGTAATGTAAACGGAATTGGACTTATTTGGTCACTGTAAACCAATGATCCCCTTAAGCTGCGCGATCACGCAGCCGGCTAACCGAATCTCCAATAGGAAAAACCTCGTATGCTCGGTATTTTGAATGGGCCATGCAGCCCCTTAAAGGGGCCGCTCACCCAAAAAAAATATTCCTGTAAACCTCAGTTAGAAAACTACTTCTTCATGTGAATAATGAATGAGGAAATTTGGAATAATTTAACTTCTTCTGTCTTGTGATGTTCTGGAAACTCAACACTGGAACCTTTTTGCTCTTCAACCCCCCACCCTATAATTTAGAAGTGTGGCGAACCCTGTAGAAACAAAAAATAATTTCACTGAAATCTAGTTGGCGATGTATTGCATTAATCAAATAATTAAAAAGAAAGCAATCATGCTGCATAAACATTTAAAAGAATCTGCAAGTACACAAGGCTTTCTCTATCATGTAGTCACACACACACTCATCACCAGGGGCTCAGCCAAGGCCTTTTTCAATGATAATCTCTTTTCAGCATTACTTTATTACAGCCTAAATGTAGAACATCACTCTATAAAGACTATATTCTGGTCAATAGGCTGACAAAAACCATTAGGAACATTTTTATGACCAATTTTCCACCAGGTTATTCCAATTTACACAGGACCTATGCTGATAAAATTAGATGGCTCATAGTGCACAATACCAAACAGATGTTACTCAGTTTTTACCCTTTCCATCCAAATCAGCTGCAACTGGCCACGATGTTTCCATTATCTTCAACTCAAACTCAAGGGTTTCTAGTCAGTGTAACAGCAAGGGCAGGTGCAAATATGAAATGGTGCAATTCTTTTGCTCAAATTTTGGAGACCAAATAAATGTGAAAAGTAAGGAAAATGTGTTTCTTTTTGTGGGCTATCTTCCGAAATAATTAAGTATTTAACAAACCTTTTTGCGTTAAAAAATGTACATCACACAAACGCATCACGTGACATCATGAAAAGAATGAATTGCAGCACTTCTAGTTTTTCTCCCTCCCCAGTTTGCCAAACACTTTTTCTTTGTCCTTTTAACAAAAAAAAAGCCATTAAAGTGACCCTAATGGCTCAAGTAGTACACATGACTGAGTGCTATATAGACCCAGGTTGGTCTCAGATTCAATCCCTAGCCTGTGCAGCGTTAGCTGATCTCAGCGGTAGGAGTGTTACAATTGGTTTCAGTGCCCCTGGTCCAGGAAGAAAAAGAGCTTAGCCATTGCTGAGCCTAATCCAGTAACTCCTGGTGAAAAGCGCACATATGGGGACATCAGGGAGAACAGGACTGAGCGCAGCTGTAAGGCTTTCCAACAACAACTTACATTTATCTGGAACGCCTTTCACATAATTAAAATCAGGGATGTGCAAGAGGCCAGAATTGGAGGAGTGCAGAGGTGTCTGAGGATCGTAGTTACAGAGATAGGGAGGGGCGAGGCCATGGAGGGAATTGAAAACCAGGATGAGAATTTATATTTAAAAAAAACCACGAGGCGTTGCTGAACTGGGAGCCAATGTAGGTCAGCGAGCATAGGAATAATGGGTGAACGGGACTTGGTGCGGGTTAGGATCTGGGCAAAAGAGTTTTAGATGAGCTTAAGTTTATTTAGGGTGGAAGATGGGAGGTCAGTCAGGAGAGCGTTGGAATGGTCAAGTCTAGAGATAACAACGATATGGTTGAGGGTTTTAGCAGATGAGCTGAGGCAGGGGCGGAGTTGGGCTAAGTTACGGAGGTGGAAGTAAGCGATCTTGGTGATGGAGTGATTGTGTGGTCGGAAGCTCATCTTGGAGTCAAATATGACACCAAAGTTGTGAACAGTTTGGTTCAGCCTCAGACATTTGCCAGGGAGAGGGATGGAGTCGATGGCTAGAGAACATAGTTTGTGGCGGGGAGCGAAGACAATGGCTTCGGACTTCCCAATAGTTAGTTAGAGGAAATTTCTGCTCATCCAGTACTGGATGTCAGACAAGGAATGTGACAGTTCAGAAACAGTGGAGGGGTCGAGAGAGGTGGCAGCAAGGCAGAGCTGGGTGTCATCAGCGTACATGCAGAACCCAATGTGTTGGATGATGTCACCAAGGAGCAGCGTGTAGATGAGAAATAGGAGGGGGCCAAGGATAGATTCATGGGGGCTCCAGAGGAATGCGAGAGCGGAAAGAAAAGCCACTGCAGGCGATTCTCTGGCTAAGACTGGAGAGATAAGAATGGAACCAGGCGAGGGCAGTCCCACCCAGCTGGACGACGGAGGAGGCGCTTTGGAGGAGGATGGTGCAGTCCACCGCACCAAAGGATGCAGGTCGAGAATGATGAGTGATAGTTTACCATGATCACAGTCACACAGGATATCATTTGTGACTCTGATAAGGGCCATTTCAGCAGTGTGGCAGGGGCAGAAACCTGATGAGGGATTCATGCATGGAGTTGTGAGAAAGATGGATTTGGAAGGCGACAACACGATCAAGGACTTGAGAGGAAAGGGAGGTTGGAGATAGGACAATAGTTTGCAAGGGCAGTTTTTTTTTTTTTTTTTTGAGGGGTGATGATGGCAGATTTGAAGGGGTGGGGTGGGGAAGAGAAACAGTACCTGATGAGGGAACCATTAACAACATCAGCTAACATGGGGACCAGGAAGGGAAGTTGGGTGGTCATAAGTTTGGTGGGAATAGGGCCGAGGAAGCAGGAGGTGGGTCTCGAATTGCCCGTCAATACTCAACACTTGTGTGTAGGGTTCACATGAAGAGTGTCTATGTAACAACAGGCTAGAGACACTAAGCAGCCATGAAACTGCACCCCCGGAAGAGCTGTTCCCTCCAGGAGAGGTGAAAGTTTGAAGGATGGGAAGAACAGCAAGCAAATATCATGTAAATCCTAATACAGATTTTTTTGCTAACTTGTAACCCAATTCACAGTTAGGACGACAGGTTGGTCACCTTAGACACAAATCAGCATCACTTTGAAATCATATGGAAGAGCACATCAGCAGTGCGAGAATCATGGCTACACCAGATTTATGCCCTGGGTGCCATTAAAGTGCCAGCCTACAACTAAAACAGCTTGCATTGATGTACAGCCGTTTTATTATTGTGAATCCTTCCCAAGGCTTTCAATTGTTAAATACGTAATATTCAAATAAAATGAAAAATCTTAAATCAACTTGTAAACAATGCATTAGATCAAAGTGGCACCAGTCTTAAATACATGCATGTTCTAAAGTTTCAGTTGTAAACAGATTCCTCCAAAAGCACTAGTTAAGATTAATATTAGCACAAAGAAAGTTTCACATATGCATTCCCAGAATGGCAACTGTAAATATATTGTCCACCCCTGCATGTCGGGCACTGGGCACATGTCTTTGCACCTGACCAGAGGAAGGTCCAATTACACCAATCAATCCCTTGTTACATGCTGGAGAAAGCCTGAAACCAACAAGCATTCAGAAATGCTACAAATAAAATGGCTCTCTAATTTAATCTCTTCGAAAAAAGTCAAAGTCAAGATTGCAACATGAAACTGTTTCTTTTCAATACTTTCAAGGTATCACCCCTGTTGTGTATGTAATATGTGTGCTACTTTGAACCTATGGACAGGACTGCACTACTTGTTGGGCGTAGTGATACGCAGTACCACTCCTGGCCATAGGGGTATAAATAGTACTGTGGGTACTGATCTCCCCTCAGTTCCCGCCTGTGGGCATGAAGTAAAGACCTATGTATAGTCCCTACCTCCAACCAGTAAAGACCTGTTTGAGTTATACGTTTAAGTCTTTGTGTTAATTGTTCAATACAATACACATACTTAACAACCCCCACCTCTACAAGTCGCTGCAGCCTATGTTCTGAAACAGACTTGTACTTCACTTGACTAACTTCCGTCAAGGGGTCCTCTGCAATGTAACTGAAAACATTTCAATATAAAAAAGGAATAATTGATTCCAAAACCACTTCTATGGTTAGAAGCAGATTAGAATATACAATATCTTCAAAACAAAAAGTCCTGAATACCTTCTGCCGTTGGACCAAGAACATTAGCCATTTATTTTACATTAAGCCTGGAATTTCATGAAACAATATTCCGATGCCATATGCAAATAAAAATCTCTTAAATCCTCCCCCCACTCCCATTATGCAAGATAGTCTTACATCTGACGTTAGCTTGTTTATTTTTACTTGGGTAGTGAGTCAAAGGCTACACTGTTTCCACTGAAACTATTTGTAAAAGTTTATAAGAGAGCTCCTCAGATATTTAAATGTTTTTGATTGGCTCCTAGAAAATAAAAGTATTTTCCTTTTAAAAAGGTAGATAAACAAATTTGTTACTTCACATTCTACACTTGCAGAAATAAAATAAATCTGCGTATAATATGGGGGAACAATTAATTACCTTTAATGTCTATCTGTTTAGCTTTTTATAGAAGGCTAAGTAGAACACTTCAGTTTCCTTTTTTTGTCTCTTTCCTTCTCTACCAAATATCGTTGCAATAGTACTGACTGTACTTAAGCAGCACATTTTAGTACAACATTTTCAATTCAAGGCTTTTATTCAGAACTTCCCACCAAAATTGAACAACAGCAAACCTTGCTACATTGGTAGTGGGGAAAATGCTAGAGTCCATTATAAAAGATGTAATAGCAGAGCACTTGGAAAACAGTGACTGGATCAGACAAAGTCAACCTGGATTTACAAAAGGTAAATCGTGCTTGACTAATCTACTGGAATTCTTTGAGGATGTAACTGGTAAAATAGGCAAGGGAGAAGCAGTGGATGTGGTGTATTTGGACTTTCAAAAGGCTCTCGATAAGGTCCCGCATAAGAGATTAGCGTGTAAAGTTAAGGCACATGGGATTGGGGGCAAGGTATTGACTTGGATAGAGAACTGGTTGGCAGGCAGAAAGCAAAGAGTTGGAATAAACGGCTCTATTTCCGAGTGACAGGCAGTGACTAGTGGGGTACCGCAGGGATCAATCCTTGGACGAGGGAACTAGATGTAATATCTCCAAGTTTGCAGATGACACAAAGCTGGGTGGGCGTGTGCACTGTGAGGAGGATGCCGAGAAACTCCAGTATGATTTGGACAGGTTGGGTGATTGGGCAGAAGCATGGCAGATGCAATATAACATGGATAAATGCGAGGTTATCCGCTTTGGTGTCAAAAACAAGGCGGCAGATTATTATCTGAATGGCAATAGATTGGGAGAAGGGGAAGTGCAACAAGACCCGGGCGTCCTTGTGCACCAGTCGCTGAAGGTAAGCATGTAGGTGCAGCAGGCGGTTAAGAAGGCAAATGGTATGTTGGCCTTCGTAGCGAGAGGGTTTGAGTACAGGAACAAGGATGTCTTGCTGCAGTTGTACAGGGCCTTGGTGAGACCACATCTTGAGTATTGTGTGCAGTTTTGGTCGTCTTATCTGAGGAAGGATGTTCTTGCCATGGAAGGGGTGCAGCGAAGATTCACCAGGCTGATACCTGGGATGGCAGGAATGACGTATGAGGAGAGGTTGGGTCGATTGGGCTTGTACTCGCTGGAGTTTAGAAGAATGGGAGGGGATCTCATTGAAACTTATAAAATTCTAACAGGACTAGACAGACTAGATGCAGGAAGGATGTTCCCGATGGTCGGGGAGTCCAGAACCAGGGGTCACAGTCTAAGAATAAGGGGTAAGCCATTTAGGACAGAGATGAGAAGGAATTTCTTCACCCAGAGAGTGGTGAACCTGTGGAATTCTCTACCACAGAAGGCAGTAGAGGCCAATTCATTAAATATATTCAAGAAGGAGTTGGATATATTTCTTAAGGCTAAAGGGATCAAGGGATATAGGGAGAAAGCAGGGGCAAGGTACTGAATTTGGATGATCAGCCATGATCGCATTGAATGGCGGAGCAGGCTCGAGGGGCCGAATGGCCTACTCCTGCTCCTATCTTCTATGTTTCTATGCTACCTGTTTATATGAAAGATCTTTCAGTGCTAAACATTAAAGAAATGACAGCATTCAGCAATCACTTTGAAATTTGGCATTGTTTAAAGTTTTATCATACACATAATATACTATAGACAGCCCATTAAATATAATAACTTGTTTTTTTTCCAAGAAAATTCTCAAACTTTTTGAAGAGATCGTGCTTTGCCATTTTGATGTTTTGCACAAAAACTAATTCTGCTTACTTAAAAAATTAAAATTGAGGTTTTCATTCTGTGTATTTCACTTGGTGCACCAGGGTGAAGGGGCAGAGTTTATAAACAGCAAGCAGTGGCTTTGTCGGTGAATGCTCAGCCTTGCCGTGAATCATAAATATTTCTAGGTGGCCGCACGGGTGTATGTGGGGAGCTATAGTCTGCCAATTTGACTTCAGCCATTAGTACATTTCAAACAAGAAAATTGAGTATTGTACAGGTTAGTTTAATCATCTACTAGAAAATGTTGTACTTTCATGTCTATTATACGACTAATCTTATTTCAAGTAGTTGCGAACTTAGTGGAGAACAAAGATTCAAAATGGTTTTCTTTTAAAAAGACAATTAGCTGTTGCTAACTTCTCATTTTTGATGTATAATTTTTTTATCCTCACAATTGGTGGTTTTTATTCCTGTTGCTGATTTGTATATTCTTTCCCAGTTCAGTTGTGATTTGTTGCTGTTTTACGAGGTTTGGAGAAACCATTTGCAAATATCAACCAGTTTTTAATCCAGCGCAGAATTTAGCATCCTGCAAACTTACTCTGAACTACATCTCTCTTGGCCATATAAAAGATTCACTACTCAAACACCGACATATTAGTCAATAATTCAGGCAAAGGGCTAAATCTCCAGCATCTTGCTTGGAGAGAACAAAAAGAATAACCTTATGGCCCATGCCATAGGAAGTTCTTACAGAATTGTGGGATTTTAAAATTAATTCTCAGGATGTGGGCATCGCTAGAAAGGCCGACATTTATTGTCCATGTCCAGTTGTTCTGTGAAGGTGGTGGTGGGCCTAACTTGTGAGGCCACTTCAGAGGGCAGTTAAGAGTAAACCATGTTGCTGTGGGACTGGAGTCCCATATAGGCCAGACCGGGTAAGGACAACAGGTTTCTTATCCCTAAAGAACATTAGTAAACCAGTTGGGCTTTTACAACAATTCAGCAGCTTCATGGTTAGCTGTTACTTACATCAGCTTTATAATTCTGTATTTTTTTTTTAAATAAAAAAGTAAATTCATATTCTCAAACAGTCATGGCGAGATTTGAACTTTTCTTTTAGGTGAGGCCTCTGGATTACTAGACCAGTAACATAACCACTACACTACAGGTTTGGTTTCCTAAATGCAGTGAGTAATCACAAGATCGGACATGGCAGTCAGCCATACTCACTCACCAGATCAGTACTGAATTATCCATCATCAGCGGGGCAACAATGAAAGCACAAGCTAGCATTGGTTCCTGCTCCAAAACGCTATCCAACAAACCTTTGCCAGAAGTGCTATGTGGAAGTTGGTTAAGGACAGGGTCGCGCTTGTCTGTGATGGTTTTCTACAAATATCCATCTGGCAGTTACTATCTAGGGCTCACATATGCAGAATAGCCACCAGGGCAAGTGGGAGGAGAAAGAGATATTGCTGCCTAGGAACCAAACTCCAACACAAATCACCAGTTAGGAAAGTAGGAAGGAAACGTGGAACAAAAAGAACCAAAAATGCCTAAACTGGTAAATTTTAGTTCATTTGTCAATATTTTGCACCCCAGGTTGCTAAGGGAATTAGGGGAGGAGATAATGGATGGGCTTGCCATAATTTTCCAATCTTCCCTAGATGCAGGGGAGGTGCCTGAGGATTGGAAAGTGGCCAATGTAACACCATTGTTCAAGAAAGGGTGCAAGGACAATCCTAGTAACTACAGGCCGGTCAGTTTAACATCAGTGGTAGATAAAGTTTTAGAAACAATAATCAAGGAAAAAATTAATGGGCACTTGGAGAGGTTTAAGCTAATTAAGGAGAGCCAACACAGATTTGTAAAAGGCAGATCGTGTCTGACTAATCTAATTGAATTTTTTGATTGATGAAGGGAATGCAATGGATGTTGTCTACATGGATTTTCAGAAGGCATTTGACAAAGTACCACACAGAAGGCTGGTAAACAAAATTAAGGAATAGGTGGGTCAGTGGCCGCTTGGATAAGGAATTGGCTTAAGGACAGAAAACAGTGAGTTGTGGTAAATGGCTGTTTTTCAGACTGGAGGATGGTAGACAGTGGAGTTCCCCAAGGGTCAGTGCTGGGGCCACTATATATATATAAATAAGTGACCTGGATATTGGAATACATAGTAGAATTTCTAAATTTGCCGATGACACCAAACTTGGGGGTGTGGCAAACAGTGATGATGATGATACCAATTGACTGCAACAGGACATAGAAAGGCTAGCAGAATGGGCAGATGGAATTTAATACAGAGAAGCAAGATGCATTTTGGCTGAAGGAACAGGGAGAGGCAATATACACTTAATGGCACTGTTTTAAAGAGCAGGAACAGAGGGACCTGGAAGTTAATGTGCAGAAGTCCCTGAAGGTGGCAGGACATATTGAGAGTGGTTAGCAAAGCATATGGGATCTTGGGCTTCATAAATAAAGAGAGATATTGGGGGAGAAATTGGGTAGGTAGCACCACCCGTTAGCGCCAAAAGAGGCAGTCAGTGGCTGTAGCGCCACTGGCTGCGTCTGCGGCGATATTCAGTTGGGGCGCTAATGGTGGCGTTAGGCATTTGCGCTACAACCGATGATGTCATCGGTGCGCACAGCACCCCATTCGTGCCCCGTTCGCGATATTTGGTAGCGAACGCCGCAGTTGCGCCGCTCGCTACCCGCGCCCGGTTCACGGGGCCTTACTGTGCCGGCAGCGGCGCAAGTTAAGGTGGAGGTGCGGGGCGGCCGCTTTTTCGCCGGCCGCCTGCCAGCACCTCCGTCCCCGGCCTCCTAACCCCTCCCCCGCGGCATTGCCGGCTGTTTCCCGAGAGCCCGGCACTTCTCCTTGGTGCCGGGCTCATTTGCTGGCACTCGCGATCGGGGCTCGCGCTGTTGCAGGCACCTCCCCCTTAACAGTGGGAAGAAGGCCTGCAGTACCGCAGCGTGCCGTGCCGCAGCATGTGGCGCTGCAGCACATTGCGCGGCGATAATCAGTTTCAGCGCCCTAAGAGGGACGCGGAGCGCCTCGAGCCTCGCCCCGTGTCCCTCGAGGGGCACTGAAACTGAATTTCTGGCGATCGGTATCACTCCGATCGCTGCGCCAAATCCTGCGCTCCGCCGACTTTGGCGCCCCAACCCAATTTCTAGGCCATTGAGTGTCAGCTGTGGCTCAGTTGGTAGCGCACTCGCCTCGGAGTCAAAAGGCTGTGGGTTCAAGTCCCACTCCAGGGACTTGAGCGCATTAAAAAAAAGCTAGGCTGACACTCCACTGCAGTGCTGAGAGTGTGCTGCATTGTCGGAGGTGCCGTCTTTCGGATGAGACGTTAAACCGAGGCCCCGTCTGCTCTCTCAGGGAAAAGATCCCATGGCACTATTTAAGAGGAGCAGGGGAGTTATTCCTCAACCAACATAACAAAAGCAGATTATCTGGTCACTATCACATTGCTGTTTGTGGGAGCTTGCTGTGCGCAAAGTGGCTGCTGCGTTTCCCACATTACAACAGTGACTCCACTTCAAAGTACTTCATTGGCTGTGAGGCGCTTTATATAAATGCAAGTCTTTCTTTGTTTCAAAAGTAGAGAAGTTATGCTGAACCTTTATAAAGCACTGGTTAGGCCACAACTGGAGTATTGTGTCCAGTTCTGGTCACCACACTTTAGGAAGGATGTGAAGGCACTTGAGGGTGCAGAGGAGATTTACCAGAATGGTTCCGGGGATGGGGGGATCTTAGCTACAAGGACAAGTTGGAGAAGCTGGATTTGTTTTCATTAGAGCAAAGGAGGTTGAGTGGCGATTTGATAGGGGTGTACAAGATTGTGACGGGTTTGGATAGGCTAGATGGAGAAAGGCTGTTCCCACTAGTTGATAGTACAAGGACTAGAGGACACAGTTTTAAGGTTTTGGGCAAGAGATACGGGGGGGGGGGGGGGGGGGGGGGGGGGAACGTGAGGGAATACTTTTTTACGCAGTGAGTGCAGGGGACCTGGAACTCGCTGCCGACGGAAGTGGTGGAAGCAGAGACACTCAACGTTTTCAAAAGGAGACTGGCTAGGCACTTGAGAGAAATAAACTTGCAGGGCCACGGGGATAGAGCGGGGGGAATGGGACTGACCGGATTGCTCTACAGAGAGCTGGCACGGACTCGATGGGCCGAATGGCCTCCTTCTGTGCCGTTATGACTCTATTTTGGATCAAACTAATGTCCTAACACATTTGTATCAGCAAATTTCTTCTCCAAGGCTCCTCATGTTCTATGCTTCACTGTTTTGAGTATTATTCCAGGAAGTATTTAGAAATGACCTTTGTATTCTTAACAACTGGCAGATCATCTCTAGATATACAAACTGTGCTCTGTTTACTCAGATCACGTTTCACATACCAAAGCTACTGACTGTCAGGATTAAATTATGGCTGTTAACATAACCATCATTCTAACACAATGCCAATTTATTGACAAGATAATCGTTTTAATTTTTCTTAGAAATCACTGTGCGTCAGCAACATAGCCAAAGATCTCAGGTGGTGTAAATGAATATACGAGCAAGCTGGAGTAACGTCTCCAGCAAGATCGTACTTATAATTTTAGACAATTAATTAAAGATAGATATTTAAAGTTGTACTGTGGTATATCGGCGACAATTTGGAAGAGTATTACTGGAAGAAGAATATATGTGCTGCACTGCATTTTATTTGGAGGAGGGGGAGGGGGTCAGACCACACCAATATGTGGAAAACCCACAGTTTACCCTAACAACGAAAGCTTTCCACTACAATGTGGAACTGAGCCAACTGCTTTAAATTAAACGGAGGTCTCCTGTTCCAGCTGTCGTTACCATTAGAAGGTAATGGCAGTTTCAGGCAAGCAGCCTTTTACCACATGTTAATGCCAGCAGTCTCAAGATACATAAAATGAAGTGGCCAGCCCATTTATTAATCATTACCTACACGCAACAACAAAATAAATTGGTTACTTATTCGGACACTAGAGTAAATCAAGGGAAAATGAGCAGCTTTAATTGACTGCTGCCGCCTTGCACTGATCGATCTGCTTAATCTAATCACGTAATCAAAACAAGCAACGGTACCATGGCATTCCTACTGCATCAGACACACATTGGACTAGATCCATCAGCACTGTGTTTCACACCAGTGGCAGGAAAAGCAGAGTCTCACCCTGCAGTAAACTGTGGGCTGAGCACAAAGCAGCACTGGCAGCAAACCTGTGAAGAACTTTCTGCTCGTCTACTGAAAGATGAGCCATAGTTGAATAGTCAGCACATATTCACTGTCCAGGCTCGAATGAAGAATCCCACCTTAGGTGAGCTGCTTGGAGCTGCCTCTGGAACCATACGTTAACCTAACTCACCGTCAGGAGAGGACAACAGGAAAATTGTGGGCAATGAGAAAGCGGAAGTTAGCTCTGGACACATGTAGATACAAAGCAGTAAGTTACAATGAGTATAAATCGAACTGTGACATTAATATCACAATAAAGAGAATGAACCTCAAGTGATTTAAAATGAAAATTTAAGTCCACATGGGTCATCGGATCTGATTTGGCCGAGCGTCCTACTGCAGGAACATGCAACAGATTAACAAGAAATTTACTACAAAGAGTGCGTCAGCTGTGGCTCAGTTGGTAGCACTTTTGCCTTAGTCAGATTGTGGGTTCAAGTCCCACTCCAGAGACTGGCGCACAAAAGTCTAGGCCGACACTTGGAGGTGCTGTCTTTTCAGAGATTAGGACAAGTCCCACCTTTCGTTGAAAGCAATTGGTGCTTCCATGTGGGATGAAACAGCTCGGAGCTCGTCCAAAATCACTGCCTCTGTTGTGATCAGTGGACCGTCTCAGGGTACATAGTAGTTCTCCCCATCATTGACATAACTGGAAGCAAAGAAACCAGACAGGATGGTTTTCTATTGAGGTCAAAATAAACCATTTTGAATTAAAAAAGTCACAACACATTTAATCAAAACATTTTTGAACAGTAAATGGAGTTCTTTGAACAAAATGTACATCCACCCACCCAAACTTCTTTCATTTTAATGTCTAATTTTTGGGGTACATACAATTGACATAATTAAGGAACAAAGCTTGATCTATAAACTTTTAAAAGCAGGGCACAATGTATGTGTCATCTCTTGCTGTTCAGTCACAGACTCTGCATCGCCATGTAGCACATTAACATTGAGATGTCACAGACATGTCCAATTCTAATTACGGACTGAGAACAGGAATTGCTAATTAAGGGAAATATCTACAACCTAAATCCAATTTTCCCAGAATACATTTTCTCCTTCACATGAAACAGTCAATACCCAGGCAATGACACAAAACCAGGATGAGTTACTCTCATAATCTTAGGCACTCGACACTCCAGCTGTCCATTGTGTAAAATACAGAATTAATTTGCACTTGTTATAGCAAGTTACCGATTAATGCAATTGAGAGAAAAATGCTGACTATTAATAATCTTTCAGATCAACAGATGTGCATAAAGTACAGCTTTGAAGTATGTCAACATAATAGTGCTGGAGTGGAGTAAAATGTCCAACAATACCAGATAATTGCGATAATCTGCTACCATGCAGGCTCAATGTCCCAGTGGCAATCGAGATTGTTGAGTTTAGCAATGAATCTCTGGCTGACTTATGCGAGCAGTCAACATGAAATGTGTGTGGGAGACTGAGATGGACAAAAGAATAGCCCAACAATGTTAAGAATCTTGGCCAAATGATCCCTATAACCATTATTCTTCTCTGACAGAATTCCATCCTGGGATAGCATGACAGTCTTTTCACCATGACCTTTTGCCAAGAGGAACAACTAAATTTGAAACCAAGGAGGAAAATGTACAAACCCAACTGTGAAATTCAGCAATGAAATGGAGCCAAAACAGCTGCAAAAATCCTAAATGGTCCCCCCTTTCCAGATCGCAATTCTCAAAACTCAGTGCTTTAGAACAAAAACCTCGAGATTTACAGCAAGGTTCTTTTGTGAACTCAAATGGTTCAACTGACGAGTCTCAACGTGCTAAATATAATCAGGGCTCAGGCTCAGTTATACAGATCAGAACACAAAAGAAACTGCAGCATTTCCCCTTTCCACATTTAGACAGGACTTGCGTATAGTGTTTTCTGAACCTGGAAGAACAATGGTTTCCTTCACTAGATTCTCCAGCTTTCCCTCCTTTTAGGTTTAGGTCCAACAGTTGCATCCCACTGGTACACCACCTCCTCAGCAAGAACAGGGCATGTTTTAAGCTTCACCACTGCCACAGCCTATACACAACTTAGTTATCAGGCTTCGTCAGGCCAGATTTTCATCTTCCATAGAACTGAAGACCCCATTTGTTGTTCAAGATTCCAGATGGAAGCCCCAACACCACCAGGTAAAATTCAGGCAATCGACTGTATGTAATTTACAACCTCAGGTTAGGAATATAAAACTGCACGGCTACCCAGACAACTGCTGGATTTTAGAATGATAAAATCAAATCTTTAAACCATAAATCTACCATGTCGACTGAGGAATTACACACACACGTTTGAAGTGTTATTACGATGACTCCTTTCCTACTCAAACTGAAAAAGTTGGATCATGTCTGCAGAATGGACTTTGAGCTATACAGCACTGGTATGAAGTACTGCTGGTTACAGGTCTGTCACTGGTGCTGGTGGCAATGGGGGGGGGGGGGGGGGGAGAACTTAGGAATATTACATAAGTATAACAAACATTAAGCTTCAGTTTGATTTCTCACTCCATTGATACCAATATACTAAATAAGTCTACAAAAGACAATCATTTTAATGTTAAGACAACAGATTTTTGTTAACAAAATTGTACTGTTCTCTTGAACCAATTGATTTTTTTCTTCAAATAGGTGGCAGCTCTATTCCCCAAAATAAATTATTCAATCCAAATAACTGACCTAGGGCTGATCACAAGTGAATACCTTGATTATGAGGACACAAATTAGATCGGGGGAAGTTAAGTCAGGGGGGGGGGAAGTATCCGAGATTAAAGTGAAAACACATTTTTGTAATCCACATCTCTGAAGTGGGTTAATCAAAATTATTCTGTTGTCCGCTACCTACAGTTATTTAGGTTTTGCAGCAATTTCCAATAAAACAATCTGACTTAAAGATAAATTAATTACACCTGTTACAGCAGTTAAATGTCTGCACAAATTATTTTTTACAATGGCAGTATGATGATTCTATTACCAGTCTCTATGCAACCCTCGCAAAGTTGTCTGAAGTAGGTAATAATCTCAACCCAATTAGACCACATACTGTTTTCCATTGCAATCTGCTACGAGGTGAATAGTATTTAATAACTTAACAGTTTTCCCCCAATCCCTTAACAAGAGACAGCAGTTTCCAACCCATTAATACTCAACTGTCCTGGATTTCTGCCGAGTGAGGAGCATTAACAACATCTAGCCAACAGCCCTACCTGGGAAAATGACAACCAGAGTTTGGGAAATAACGTTTTTGTTTTTAAGTACCGACAGCAAAACCTGGGCTGAAAATGGTACAGCACCAAATACGCACAAGCGCACGCACACAGAAGAAACATGAAAAATGCAAGATGACCTTCCCAGCTATCAGCAACATGTGGCCACCAACACAATATTAAGTTTCCAACCTGTAACATGCATGTGAATTTGCAGCTTGAATATCAGCCATTTTATCGGATACAGGTTCAATCAAGACAACGTTTTAATTAACAGCTCTTACAAAATGCAAGCTTTCCTGTGTGACAATCCAGTCCAGGCCAATGGGATCAAGCTAGCCTCTCAGCTGTCTATAAGGGCTGCATGTATGGCCAATGTCAACCTGGTGAGCAGGGACCCACAATTAGAAGTGCTGTGGTACAGAAAGGTAGAATACTCGTTTACCCTGGACTCTCCACATGGGGAGTTCTCAGACATGGTCAGGTCAGACAGGGAAGGTACACACGAGGTCAGCCACCTCTTCACAGCCAGGTAATAATTAGAAGTCAAATCAACTCACCGTAGCCAATAAGTTATTTATGGGATGGGAGGGAAGACGAGAAGCCCAACGGTGGCCATGAAAATCTTACAAAACGAGAAATTGTTTAATGCATAGTAAAGTAAAACAAGCGCTAGCCTTGCATCCCTTTTATTTGGCCACTTGTCCATCAAAAAGTAGATAGAAATGAGTTGTACACTATGCATAGAGCAACGAGTGTAGAATATAGCATAAAAAGCGCAAAACTACTTTGTAGGTACTTAGGAGTCAACTCGAACAAGGCCCATCTAATCTGAGCACAAGTACGCAGGTCAAATGTTACATAGTCAGCCTCAGGCTCTTTGGGGAGAAGCAGTTCTTTATGAAGTTAGTAGTCATGGATGAAAGGTATTCCTTCACCCAGTCATCCCCTTTTCACTCAATTTTTTTTTAAAGCCCAGACACACATGACATTTTGTTTAAAAACACAACAGTTATCTGAATTTGAAAACAGATTACATTTACTCAAATTGCTGAAGATACACATCAGGTCTGTTAACATCTGAAAAAAGAAAAGACAGGTTAACGTTTCAGTTGGAGACCCTTTAGATTTTGTTCTCTTTTCAGAGGCTCACAGGCCAACTGCGTATTTTCAGCATTTCACAATTCGATTTCAGATTTCGAGCATTCAGACTTTTATCTTTAGGTTGATGACAGAGCTGTACCTTTCAGAAGTTCAGACAGGCTGGAGTATTGAAATGCAGAGTTATACTGGCGAAAGGACTGAACAACCAGAAGCATGTCTCGCTGTTCAACAAAATCTCATTCACTGCTATTTACCCGGCATCTAACAAGCACAATATGTTCAGAATTACAAACGGAATCAGGGTAAGAGTGCCATACTCAAGAGAAAGAAACTCTGCAAATAAATGAAGAAGGAATAATAATTATGGCAATCATTTCAGATGGGAGAAGACAGTGTCCAGGTAAAGAAAAGTAGTGCCCAAAAGGCCATAAAGTACAGCCCACTACCCAGCCCAAGCCCAACAGTCCAGTCAGCTTCCAAGCCCAGGTCCTAGCAGTGCGCTCCAATTTGATTTAGGAGGCCTCTCAGTGGACCTTTCGGAAAAACTGGTTGCCATGATGCCGAAAAACCAGAGGCAGCGGAAGCACGAGATTACAGAGGTCCTTTCCTCGGCTGGTGGGGATGGCACAGGGTGGCTGGAGGTTTTGCAGGTGCCTAAAGTAGGTTACATTGGCCGGAGAGATCCAACACTCCAAATCTGTATCATTTTACAACTTGCATTCATACAACTCCTTTAACCCAGAACAACATCCCAAGGCACTTCACAGAGGCATAATCAGACAGAACTGGACACTGAGGCAAAGGAGGAGGTATTAGGAGACGTGACCAAAAGCTTGGTTAAAAGAGGTGGGCTGTAACAATGGCCTTAATGGAAGAGGGGGGAGGTGGAGGCAGGGAAAGGTTTTGGGAGGGAATTCATGAGCACGAGGCCGAGACAGCTGAAAACATGGCCGCCAATGGTGGGATGAAGGAAGTGGCGGATGCACAAAAGGCCAGATACAAGGGAGCAAGAATTCCGGGGCGGGGTTTACAGAGCTCTAAGTGGTTACAGAGATCGGGAGGGGTGAGGTCACGAAGGGATTTAAACAGGAGAATAAAAAAATTAAATTTGAGGCATTGAGGGAACCAGGAACCAATGTGGATCAGCAAGGAGCAGGGTGATGGATAAGACAAGACACAAGCAGCAGAGTTTAGGGCGAGCTGAAGTCTACAGCGAGTGAAGTATCAGAGGCCGGCCAAGAGATCATCGGAATAGTCAAGTCTAGCGGTAACAAAGGCTTGGATCAGGGTATTCAGTAACAAATTGATTAAGGCAGTGGTGGAGGTGGACCATGTTAGACCATGTGGAGTAGGCCGTCTTTGTCAGAAGCTCAGCTCCAGGTCAAATAGGGTTCATCCCTAGACAATGGCTGGGGAGGGGATGGAATTGGCAGCAAGGGGCTGAAAACGCTGGCTCCTGTCTTCACACTGCTTAGCTGGAGGAAATCGGTCATCAGTCTGACAACACGGGCAGTGGAGGGGTCGAGAGAGGAGATGGAGGTGTAGAGCCGAGTGTCGCCAGTGTACACGTGGAAACTGGCACCATGTCTGCGGATGATGCGTGTAGAGCCGAGTGTCGCCAGTGTACATGTGGAAACTGACACCATGTCTGCGGATGATGCGTGTAGAGCCGAGTGTCGCCAGTGTACATGTGGAAACTGACACCATGTCTGCGGATGATGCGTGTAGAGCCGAGTGTCGCCAGTGTACATGTGGAAACTGACACCATGTCTGCGGATGATGCGTGTAGAGCCGAGTGTCGCCAGTGTACACGTGGAAACTGGCACCATGTCTGCGGATGATGCGTGTAGAGCCGAGTGTCGCCAGTGTACACGTGGAAGCTGACACCATGTCTGCGGATGATGCGTGTAGAGCCGAGTGTCGCCAGTGTACACGTGGAAACTGACACCATGTCTGTGGATGATGCGTGTAGAGCCGAGTGTCGCCAGTGTACACGTCGAAACTGGCACCATGTCTGCGGATGATGCGCGTAGAGCCGAGTGTCGCCAGTGTACACGTGGAAACTGGCACCATGTCTGCGGATGATGCGCGTAGAGCCGAGTGTCGCCAGTGTACACGTGGAAGCTGACACCATGTCTGCGGATGATGCGCGTAGAGCCGAGTGTCGCCAGTGTACACGTGGAAACTGACACCATGTCTGTGGATGATGCGCGTAGAGCCGAGTGTCGCCAGTGTACACGTGGAAACTGGCACCATGTCTGCGGATGATGCGTGTAGAGCCGAGTGTCGCCAGTGTACACGTGGAAGCTGACACCATGTCTGCGGATGATGCGTGTAGAGCCGAGTGTCGCCAGTGTACACGTGGAAGCTGACACCATGTCTGCGGATGATGCGCGTAGAGCCGAGTGTCGCCAGTGTACACGTGGAAGCTGACACCATGTCTGCGGATGATGCGTGTAGAGCCGAGTGTCGCCAGTGTACACGTGGAAGCTGACACCATGTCTGCGGATGATGCGCGTAGAGCCGAGTGTCGCCAGTGTACACGTGGAAACTGACACCATGTCTGCGGATGGTGCGTGTAGAGCCGAGTGTCGCCAGTGTACACGTGGAAGCTGATACCATGTCTGTGGATGATGCGTGTAGAGCCGAGTGTCGCCAGTGTACACGTGGAAACTGACACCATGTCTGTGGATGATGCGCGTAGAGCAGAGTGTCGCCAGTGTACACGTGGAAGCTGACACCATGTCTGTGGATGATGCGCGTAGAGCCGAGTGTCGCCAGTGTACACGTGGAAACTGACACCATGTCTGTGGATGATGCGCGTAGAGCAGAGTGTCGCCAGTGTACACGTGGAAGCTGACACCATGTCTGTGGATGATGCGCGTAGAGCCGAGTGTCGCCAGTGTACACGTGGAAGCTGACACCATGTCTGTGGATGATGCGCGTAGAGCCGAGTGTCGCCAGTGTACACGTGGAAGCTGATACCATGTCTGTGGATGATGCGCGTAGAGCCGAGTGTCGCCAGTGTACACGTGGAAATTGACACCATGTCTGTGGATGATGCGTGTAGAGCCGAGTGTCGCCAGTGTACATGTGGAAAGTGACACCATGTCTGTGGATGATGCGTGTAGAGCCGAGTGTCGCCAGTGTACATGTGGAAAGTGACACGTCTGTGGATGATGCGCGTAGAGCCGAGTGTCGCCAGTGTACACGTGGAAGCTGATACCATGTCTGTGGATGATGCGCGTAGAGCCGAGTGTCGCCAGTGTACACGTGGAAGCTGATAACATGTCTGTGGATGATGCGTGTAGAGCCGAGTGTCGCCAGTGTACACGTGGAAGCTGACAACATGTCTGTGGATGATGCGTGTAGAGCCGAGTGTCGCCAGTGTACACGTGGAAGCTGACACCATGTCTGTGGATGATGCGTGTAGAGCCGAGTGTCGCCAGTGTACGTGTGGAAGCTGACACCATGTCTGTGGATGATGCGTGTAGAGCCGAGTGTCGCCAGTGTACATGTGGAAACTGACACCATGTCTGCGGATGATGCGTGTAGAGCCGAGTGTCGCCAGTGTACACGTGGAAACTGACACCATGTCTGTGGATGATGCGTGTAGAGCCGAGTGTCGCCAGTGTACACGTGGAAGCTGACACCATGTCTGTGGATGATGCGCGTAGAGCAGAGTGTCGCCAGTGTACGTGTGGAAGCTGACACCATGTCTGTGGATGATGCGTGTAGAGCCGAGTGTCGCCAGTGTACATGTGGAAACTGACACCATGTCTGCGGATGATGCGTGTAGAGCCGAGTGTCGCCAGTGTACACGTGGAAACTGACACCATGTCTGTGGATGATGCGTGTAGAGCCGAGTGTCGCCAGTGTACACGTGGAAGCTGATACCATGTCTGTGGATGATGCGTGTAGAGCCGAGTGTCGCCAGTGTACACGTGGAAGCTGGCACCATGTCTGCGGATGATGCGTGTAGAGCCGAGTGTCGCCAGTGTACACGTGGAAACTGACACCATGTCTGCGGATGATGCGTGTAGAGCTGAGTGTCGCCAGTGTACACGTGGAAACTGACACCATGTCTGTGGATGATGCGTGTAGAGCCGAGTGTCGCCAGTGTACATGTGGAAGCTGATACCATGTCTGCGGATGATGCGTGTAGAGCCGAGTGTCGCCAGTGTACACGTGGAAGCTGACAACATGTCTGTGGATGATGCGTGTAGAGCCGAGTGTCGCCAGTGTACACGTGGAAGCTGACACCATGTCTGTGGATGATGCGTGTAGAGCCGAGTGTCGCCAGTGTACGTGTGGAAGCTGACACCATGTCTGTGGATGATGCGTGTAGAGCCGAGTGTCGCCAGTGTACATGTGGAAACTGACACCATGTCTGCGGATGATGCGTGTAGAGCCGAGTGTCGCCAGTGTACACGTGGAAACTGACACCATGTCTGTGGATGATGCGTGTAGAGCCGAGTGTCGCCAGTGTACGTGTGGAAACTGACACCATGTCTGCGGATGATGCGTGTAGAGCCGAGTGTCGCCAGTGTACATGTGGAAACTGACACCATGTCTGCGGATGATGCGTGTAGAGCCGAGTGTCGCCAGTGTACACGTGGAAGCTGATACCATGTCTGTGGATGATGCGCGTAGAGCCGAGTGTCGCCAGTGTACACGTGGAAGCTGACACCATGTCTGTGGATGATGCGTGTAGAGCCGAGTGTCGCCAGTGTACACGTGGAAACTGACACCATGTCTGCGGATGATGCGTGTAGAGCCGAGTGTCGCCAGTGTACACGTGGAAACTGACACCATGTCTGCGGATGATGCGTGTAGAGCCGAGTGTCGCCAGTGTACACGTGGAAACTGGCACCGTGTCTGCGGATGATGCGTGTAGAGCCGAGTGTCGCCAGTGTACACGTGGAAACTGACACCATGTCTATGGATGATGCGTGTAGAGCCGAGTGTCGCCCGTGTACATGTGGAAACTGACACCATGTCTATGGATGATGCGTGTAGAGCCGAGTGTCACCAGTGTACATGTGGAAACTGACACCATGTCTGTGGATGATGCGTGTAGAGCCGAGTGTCGCCAGTGTACATGTGGAAGCTGGCACCATGTCTGTGGATGATGCGTGTAGAGCCGAGTGTCGCCAGTGTACATGTGGAAGCTGGCACCATGTCTGTGGATGATGCGCGTAGAGCCGAGTGTCGCCAGTGTACATGTGGAAGCTGGCACCATGTCTGTGGATGATGCGCGTAGAGCCGAGTGTCGCCAGTGTACATGTGGAAGCTGATACCATGTCTGTGGATGATGCGTGTAGAGCCGAGTGTCGCCAGTGTACATGTGGAAACTGACACGTCTGTGGATGATGCGCGTAGAGCCGAGTGTCGCCAGTGTACATGTGGAAACTGACACCATGTCTGTGGATGATGCGCGTAGAGCCGAGTGTCGCCAGTGTACACGTGGAAACTGACACGTCTGTGGATGATGCGCGTAGAGCCGAGTGTCGCCAGTGTACACGTGGAAACTGACACCATGTCTGTGGATGATGTGTGTAGAGCCGAGTGTCGCCAGTGTACACGTGGAAGCTGACACCATGTCTGCGGATGATGCGCGTAGAGCCGAGTGTCGCCAGTGTACGTGTGGAAGCTGACACCATGTCTGCGGATGATGCGCGTAGAGCCGAGTGTCGCCAGTGTACACGTGGAAGCTGACACCATGTCTGCGGATGATGCGCGTAGAGCCGAGTGTCGCCAGTGTACATGTGGAAGCTGACACCATGTCTGCGGATGATGCGCGTAGAGCCGAGTGTCACCAGTGTACATGTGGAAGCTGACACCATGTCTGTGGATGATGCGCGTAGAGCCGAGTGTCGCCAGTGTACATGTGGAAGCTGGCACCATGTCTGTGGATGATGCGTGTAGAGCCGAGTGTCGCCAGTGTACATGTGGAAGCTGGCACCATGTCTGCGGATGATGTGTGTAGAGCCGAGTGTCGCCAGTGTACATGCGGAAGCTGGCACCATGTCTGCGGATGATGTGTGTAGAGCCGAGTGTCGCCAGTGTACATGTGGAAGCTGACACCATGTCTGCGGATGATGCCGCCAGGAGATTGCACGTAGTTGAGGAAGAGAAGGCCAAGATAGAAGAGAAGAGAAGTCATTGCTGGAAATGTTCAGGCTGAGTGGATAGGCAAGAGAGGAACCAAGCAAAAGCAATTCCATGGAAATGGAAAACGAGGAGAGGCTTATGTGGTCAATTATATCGAAGGTTAGTGGTTGAAGATTAAAAATTTACCATTATGAATATACCTGTACCATTATACACTTCTAAATCAAATCTGAATTTCAAGTTCTGAAAAAACCTGAGAATGGGTAGGTTCCATTACAAGTTGCGACGCATCTGTGCAAGTTCAGATGACGTGGCAATTTCATTCAATTAGTTCGGATCAAACCTCTCTCTAATCTTTTAATGCACTGAAGTAAATTACAGAAATGACCAAGTCCCTGGAAGTTGTAAAGTTCAATTACCCATTGTTCGAACACAGGAAAAAATATTTTCCACATAGAAATCAAAAAGGGCTATTCAGAAATTAGATTAAGCATAATTCCGTGTTCAAAACGATCCACTAGACCAAAACCTGAGAGAATGTAGGAATAGGTCCGCGACTGTGCCTGGTCTCATTAGGCTAGTGTCAGCATTCCGTCAAGCACACCCCCCCCCGCCCAACCCCCGGTGCTCAATGGATTTAAGCAGTGGGTACCTGAACCACACAGAAGGTCCCAGATTCAATCCCTAATCAGTATTGAGTTAGCTAACCTCAGTCAGTATACAGCAAGAGCATTACAATCAGACACAATGACCCCCCCCACCGCCCAGTTAGGGATGGGGTGTGGGAGTGGAGAAGCCAGGGTTGGTGCTCCGGATTGCTACCCACTGATCCATGCTGGAAGGATACACGTGGACATTGGATGGGAACCCAATCAAGAGTCACACATGAAAACTGGTCATTTGGGCAAGATAGCCAAGGGCGATCGGTACAATAACAAGGAGGTGGCTCCTTGCTTCGGGGAGAGAAGGGGAACATTGGGATTGGGGGGGGGGGGGGGGGGGGGGCTGTGGGGTGGAGCTTTTACTGGAACACATTCCCTGGTGAATCCAGCAGAAATTCTCTGTGTAGACTCTTCAATAAACATTTTTTCTTACACTGTCAATAGGAACGATTTTTCTTTAAATGAGCCTGCTGAACCTTGAACCTTTGGCAGCTTGTTTCAAACTTTCGAATCACAGAAATGTATTCTGTAAAGGTTGTAAACAGGCACCAGAATATTTGTCTTCCATTGAAAAAAAGAGGTTTAATCCCCATTACATGAACTCCACCTTGATATGCTTTCAAAAAAAAAGTTGCGATTCCTAATTTGCCATCGTGATGGCATATTTAACCTCTCACCTGTCCCTCCCTCATGTCTGTTATTAATATAATTCATGGAAAGCCAACAATATTCACCAGCAATGACCAAGATGCTTCATAGGTCACAGCAGTCAGTGAAACCACCAAACACGACATTACAAACAGCCACCAAAGGTACAAACAAAATCAGCCTTTCATTATGTGAAATACAATTAACACTTGAGACCGGGAAGCATATAACCGAACCGTTCAGAATGGGTTTGGCTCATTCTTCACCCATTTCAGAGCAGAGAATTACAAAGCTAAAACAAACAAAAAATCAAAGATGTTCATCAGTAAACAAAAAACATTACAGTTTAATAGCATTTGATGGAATTGGAATTGCTTAATGTTCAGCACTAGGACTATAATGAAGCAAGATCTTTAAACTTGAGGTTTTATCACAGCCAGTGAAGTGTCTCTATAAATAAAAACAAAACCAAAACTGAAAATGCTTGAAAACTGAAGTGTAGCGTGTATTCCAGCAAAGTGCTGAATCTTTGTTATAGCTAAATTCAAGGCAATTTTGGATGCACTAATCAGACAGCTTGAGCAGTTATGGAAGCAGACAAGTATGGTGTCCAGAACTGATCCGAGTCACACAATGGCACAACTTTGCTCCACGAGAAATATTCTATAGTGTGTGGCGCCACCTGGTGGAACCTCAGAACACAGAAGTTACCAGCCCAGTCGATAAGGTTCTCAAACTTTTTAAAATAATCAAATTAAAGCCATTTAAAAATATCAAAATAATCAAGTGAAAGATAAAAAATGACAGCTATTCATCCACTGATCCAAGCACCAAACGCATCAGCCAGTCAAGTGTAATCTTAGTTCACATCCGATCAGATGGAAACAAAAGCAAAATATAGCCGATGCTGGAAATCTGAAGTAAAAACAGAAAATGCTGGAAATACTCAGCAGGTCAGGCAGCATCTGTAGAGAGAGAAACAGAGTCAACATTTCAGGTCGATGACCCTTCGTCAGAACTGGGAAAAGTTGGAGATGCAACAGATTTTTAAGCAAGTACAGGGGCAGGGAAAGGGAGGAGGGGAGGAAAGAACAAAAGGAAGGTCCGTGATAGGGCGGAAGGCAGGAGAGATTAAAAGACAAAAGGGATGATGGTGCAAGGCAAAAGGAGATGGT
The DNA here is from genome assembly GCF_052327205.1 of Somniosus microcephalus. Taxonomy (NCBI): domain Eukaryota; kingdom Metazoa; phylum Chordata; class Chondrichthyes; order Squaliformes; family Somniosidae; genus Somniosus; species Somniosus microcephalus. The sequence goes on from NC_141000.1 coordinate 54,867,711, forward strand.
AATGGGACAAATTAAGAAACAAAAGATGATTCTAGATGAGGTGCAAATGGCACTGGCAGAATCATCAACAGCTGCCATGTGAGAGGGGGAAAAAAAAAAAAAAAAATCAGGGCCGAGGTTATAGTCTGAAATTGTTGAACTCGATGCTGAGTCCAGAAGGCTGTAAAGTGCCTAACCGGGGGGTAGTGTCAGGGGTCCTGTAACACCTGATTAGAGTTTTTAAACATTGCTGCGTGAGACAACGTACTTTCCCACTCACCTCTGCAATTATGTCAACAAGGCCCGCTAGCAACTTGAACTTTCACAGTTATGGAATACTATGCTGAGCCACATGGTCCTTCAGCATGAGCAAACTCATCTCTTTTAACAGTTCTCCTCTACCGTCACCCACCTGAGTACTTAACTTGCAACTTAGTATCTCAGAATAAGGAAAGCCTCATTCATGCTTTTGTCACTTTAGATTTGACTTCTGCAGTGCCACTCTCACCAACCTCCCAAGTTCCACCCGACACAAACTTGCCCAAAATTCTGCTGCCCAAATGCTGTTCTATTTGAAGTCCTTCACCCATCACACATCTTCAATAAACTCTATTGACTCCTTGCCCTGCAATGCATCAAACTCATAAATCCCTCCACAGCCTTGCCTTATTCTACCTCTGCAACCTCCTCCCGCTCTATATCTCAGCCTCCAGCTCTGGTCTTCTATGCATTCTTCCCTTCATCACTGGTGGCATGATTCCCATGGCTCTTAAAATACTCCTGAAAACCATGCATTTGATCATCTCTTCTAACTGTTCAACTACAGTTCAGTCTCGAATTCGCCTCCCTGAAGCACCTCGAGAAGTTTTCTACTTTAAAAGTACAATCTAAAAACAGATTGCAAGAGCTTTTACAAGTATGTAAAAAGGAAAAGATTAGCGAAAGTAAACGTGGGTCCCTTAGAGGCGGAAACAGGAGAAATTATAATGGAGCATCAGGAAATAGCAGAGGCGTTAAACAAATATTTTGTATTTTCTTCACAGTAGAAGACACAAAGAACAGGGTGTAACTAGTGGGGTGCCGCAAGAATCAGTGCTTGGGCCTCAGCCATTTACAATCTATATCAATGACTTGGATGAGGGGGCCGAGTGTAATATATCCAAGTTTGCTGATGATACTAAGTTAAGTGGGGAAATAAGCTACGAGGAGGACATAAAGAAGCTGCAAAAAGATATAGACCAGTTAAGTGATTGGGCAAGAAGGTAGCAGATGGAGTATAATGTGGGGGATGTGTAAAATTATCCACTTTGGTAGAAAGAATGGAAAAGCAGAATATTTTTTTTAAAAGGTGAGAGATTAGTAAATGTTAGGATTCAGAGGGATTTGGGGGTCCTTGAACACAAATCACAGAAAGTTAACATGCAAGTACAGCAAGCAATTAGGAAGGCAGATGGTATGTTAGCCTTTATTGCAAGGGGGTTGGAGTGCAAGAGTAAGGAAGTCTTGCTGCAACTATATAGGGCTTTGGGGAGACCACACCTGGAGTACTGTGTACAGTTTTGGTCTCCTTATGTAAGGAAGGATATACTTGCCTTAGAGGGAGTGCAACAAAGGTTCACTAGATTGATTCCTGGGATGACAGGGCTGTCCTATGAGAAGAGGTTGAGTAGAATGGGCCTATATTCTCTGGAGTTTAGAAGAATGAGGGGTAATCTCATTGAAACATACAAGATACAGGAAACTTTCTGGTATCCGGCACTGACGGGACCGAGCTGGTGTGAATCAACAAACCCTGTTGCTTAGCAACAGCTTCAAAACAGTCGGCTGCAGCGGCAAGTGTCTCTAGCTGAAGCTGTTGCTTAGCTACAGACCTTGCCGAGCCTGACTGGAAAAAAAAAGCAACGAGAAGTAAAAAAAACTTATAGAAAACGGCTCCTGAATTTTGCCGGTAGATAGAGCTTTCCGGACTTTTAACCTCCGGTTAAACGAAAGTTTCCTGTACTGAGGGGGATTGACAGGGTAGATGCCAAGAGGCTGTTTTCTCCTGGCTGGAGAATCTAGAACTAGGGGTCATAGTCTCAGGATAAGGGGTTGGCAATTTAGGACTGAGATTAGGAGAAATTTCTTCACTCAAGGGGTTGTGAATCTTTGGAATTCTCTGCCCCAGAGAGCTGTGGATACTCAGATGATGAGTATATTCAAGACAGAGATCGATAGATTTTTGGGCTCTAAGAGAATCAAAGGATGTGGGGATAGGGCAGGAAAGTGGAGATGATGCAGAATTTCAGCCATGATCTTATTGAATGGCGGAGCAGACTCAAAGGGGCGTATGGCCTACTCCTGCTCCTATTTATTATGTTCTTATGTTTTTATAAATGCAAGTCATTTTTGTTCAACTCTCCCAGGCCACCGAAAGTGCTCGGCTCCCACCTTAGTCCAAAGGCTTGCCAAGTGGGCTGTCTCCAGCACCACTCCCTCCCTCCTTCAGAGATACACCCAGAGTAATCCAGCTCTGCTCACTTACTCCTTCCAAGGCACACCCAGAGTAATCCAGTTTCACTCACTTCCACACCCCCCCTTGAGGCTCGCCCAAGTACTCCTGGTTCAACTCTTCTCCCACCGACGTCTGCCCTGAGTATTTCGGCCATTCTCCCCATGCAGCCCAACCCAAGTGAAACAACCAGCTCAACCTGGCCCCCGCCACCCCCCAAACCAACCCCAAGGGCTGTCAACCTCCCTGGCCTAACCTAAACCCGAGGGTAGATGATAAGTAAACCATTGGGCTGACCATTTATATGCGGTTAAAATGGCAAGATTCTGCTACAATCACATTGATGTTGTTGACGACAGGTTTATTTAGGGTATTTACCATGTAATTCTCAAGTTTGTAATTTACATTAATCTATCAGATTGTTCCGGTAACAATTTAAATTTACTGTGATTCAGTGGTGGCACTCTCGCCTCAGAGTCAGGAGGTTGTGGGTTCGTCCCACACTAGAGACTTGAGCACAGAATCTAGGCTGACACTCCAGTGCAGTACTGAGGGAGTGCTGGACTGTCGGAGGTGCTGTCTTTTGGATGAGACGTTAAACCAAGACTCCATCTACCCTCTCAGGTGAACATAAAAGATATCATGGGACTATTTCAGAAAAGGAACAGGGGCGTTTTCACCAGGGTCCTGGCTGATATTTATGTCTTAACCAACTAAAAACAACAGATTATCTGGTATTTGTCTCATTGCTGTTTGTGGGACTTTGCTGTGCACAAACTGACTGCTGTATTTCCTACATTACAACAGTAACTACACTTCAAAAGTACTTAATTGGTTGTAAAGTGCTTTGGCATATCCGGAGGTCACGAAAGGCGCTATATAAATGCAAGTTTGTTCTTTCTTCATATAAAATTATTTTGTTTATAGTTGTCCAATGCATCAACACTCAGTTAACAGAAATCAACCCCTCTCAGTTCAGATCCCAAGCTCCCTTTTCCCACTAACCCATCCCTACACAGGTACTCTCTCAAATGGGAGACAAAATGACTCTCACACCAGTCTCCCACAAGAGAGACCTTGGCATGGGGCCTTAAATCTGCCTCCAGGCCAAGTGTGTGGAAAAAAAGGAGAGAGAGAGAAAAAGGCAGACAGACAAAGTGTTTGTGAAAAAGTGTTAGACAGAACAATCAGACCACTAAGGGAATGACTGGATCAACACCACACTAACTGCCATTGCTTCAGCCAGACAACAACTTGCATTGCGTGAGAGGTGGAGGGGTTGAAGGAGCAATTCCTAAGAAAGGTAATTACGTGGTCAGGAGTTGAGGGAATGGGGTTGAGGAAGCAGGAGGTGGGTCTCGAGGACAAAATGAGCTTGGAGGAAAAACTAGGAGAGAAACAGGGGTTCTGGGCTAGGTTATGAGAGTAGGTTTGACTCCCTTGTTCATATCAAAAATACAAAAGCTGTTCCAACGACCCCTCATCATTCTGCACCAGTCCAAAAAAAATAAAATGGAATGGTCAGTGATGGGGTCCTTCGACTTCAGACTATTTTCCCCGTTAGTAGAAAGTTCCAAAGCAGAATTAAATACTTTCTGAAATACCCTGTTTCGGATTGCAAGAGGCTTCGAGAATCGACGAATGCCTGTTGCCACTCCAGTGCAATATCTTCAAATCTTCACCTTCAAATGTGCCTTGAGGAAGCAAGTCACATTTGGGAGACTCTGCCCTTATTACAGTTCTCTCTGGTGACATTCTGCCAAAAGGGGAATAAACTGCACGGTACAATGACACTCATACACAACGAGGTGATACGTAATTGCCAATTTCAATCACTGGTGTGGCGGTGCAGAGAAATTAGGAAGAAAGGCGAAAGGTCATTGACCTGAAACGTTAACTCTGTTTCTCGCTCCACAGTCCTGACCTGCTGAGTATTTCCAGCATTTTCTGTTTTTATTTCAGAGTTCCAGCATCTGCAGTATTTTGCTTTTGCTCTAAGATAAGAATCTTGGCATAAGCTCTCTACCTAGTCTGAACAGGCCAGAACTTCTAATTTGGCAAAAAAAATCCCTGCGCTATGTGGATTCAGACATCTCAAAGGTGGTGAGCGATCAGTATTATAGGATTCAGAGGCCTGTGGTGCTGTGTTAGGAATTTGCAATGCAACTAAGGGTAATGCCCCTGCCCTGCTTTTAAACAAACATTACCAGACAGGCTCCCTCGCACTGGGTCTTCTACAAAGGCACTTTCAATCAGCAGAACAGGACCAGCCAAATGTATTCCAGCAATAAATGTTTGGCCTAGGGTGAAGGAATAGAATATGAACCCTTTTCAATGCTAATATTGGGATTAACACCCTCATTTTCTTTTCCCCAGCAGCTCCGTCATGACCCTCTCTAGATTCTGCACAGAATGTCAGCTGGCTGACTGCACCATACACCTCCTGACCACTGGCCCCTATCTGAATCTTCCATCCTGAAAAATATGCAGACCATCAGGCCCATTATTGTCACTTGCCCGTTTCAATCTTCCACCTCTAAAGTCCTGTTAGGATTAGACACTGAATATTATTACTGCTCCTCATACCTTTGATGCCTAGACTGACATAGTAATGTCGATGCCGAAGAAGACACCAACTCCACTCCCCATAGAGAAACTTAGCAAACTCTGGGGAGGGAAAGCTCAGTTCACCTCATCCTCCCCATAAGTTCAGGCAAAGAAAGGTGTAGGTCACCACTGCATCAGGTCAATGATGTTCTGCTGATGTGCTGCATGTCTTGGGGACAATCATTGCCACCACCAGTGGTCTCCAGCACCAGAGAGAGAAGGGGAGAAATAAATATTCGTGGGTTACTAAAAGAGACACGGTGGCGGGGAAAAGATGAAGGGAGGTATTTGGGCATTAGGCCCCAGAGAGGTATTGGCAGAACACAGATTGTCGAGCAGAGATTCTAGGGACAGAATAGGCGTTAGGTGGGCAGAAAGAGTATATGGGAAACATTTGAAACAATAATCTTTCCTGTCTTTATTTGTACACGTCAATGGATGTCTGAGACTGGAACCTAAACATTTGTACGGCTTTCTCAATATGGAACATAGAAGTATACCGAGCCGTTGAATAGGCCACAATTGGAGTAATGCATGCAATTCTGGGCACCCCATTATAAGATATTAGAACCATGGAAAGGGTACAGTTAAGATTCACTAGGACAATATCAGAAATGAAGGGTTATATCTATGAAGAAACATTCAAGAAATTGTTTTATTCTAACTGAAAGAGTAAGTAAGGAAGCATCTAAGAGGTTTCCAAAATTGAGAGTAAACAGTGAGCGATTGTTTCCAATGGTTGGTGAATTGGTAACAAGATGCAGAGACTGAGGACCATCATTAGAAGAATGAAGATTTTTTAAACACATACAGGGGTTATTGGAACATAAAATGTTTTACCACAGCTGGCAATTGAGTTTAAAAAGGGATTGGATAAAGGGCACAGAAATGTATTTAGATAGGTTCAGTTGAAGAGCTAGCATCAGCAAAGGTACAGTGGACTGAATGGCCACCTTCTGTGTTGTAACTTCCGTGAGTAGAATTGTGCAGTTGTCTCATCATTCTCCAATAGACCTGGAGCATGGTAATAAAGTTATGCACTATGGTAATCATCTCTGTCAAATATTACCCAGTACCATAGAATACTATACAGCAATAAGAATTGCTTTGTACACTTGTTCCACTAAGACAAAGGATTGTAAAACCCTGTCTGAGACACCCATGAAGCTAGCACATCACAGTGTTCTTTTAAGTCAAGGACTCGTACCTCCTAAATCAATACCAAAATTAATAATGAATTGCAAGGAAATTGGAAACCCAGGTTTGCTCTCTTCCCTGACGCAAAGCCAATTAAGAGGACCTTGCAGAATCACTGGAATAAATCAAACTGCTTGGATTCATGACATGGGTACATGTATATGTTAAGTCTCCAATGCTATGACAATGAAGACTTGTATTCATTCTTTCTTGCTATTTTTTGGGTCCTTAGCAATGAGCTGTGACAGTCTCCTGGGCTGAGTAACGAAGCCTCTTTTCTAGATAGTCCAGAGGCAGACTGGCAGAATTTACAACAAGCCAAGTCATGGCTCGGTGGGAGGAATAACATGTGACCAGCAGCTAGACAAGGGGTCCCCACAGTGGAGGTAAATTTTAAAGTGAGTACTACAGTACTTGGCATGAATCAATATTTTTTTTGTACAATTGTAAATACCACCTCAAAAAATTACTAAATCAAGAGAAAAAGAATTAGAGAGGGGATGCTAAGGTGCTCTTTATATAGCGCAAGAGAAGCTTAACATGGCTAACAACTAAAAACATAGCTGAGAGAGACTAGATGACAAACTAAGTACATTATTTCTTCACTTGAAGAACGTGAGTTCAAATCCAGCCCAAACTGATGGGATGAAAGCCTCCTATTTGTTGGCTGCAAATTTCCATTGAACATTTTCAACCCAGTTCACCACAACTGTGGTCCACACAAAGGTCACAAGGACGGCTGGCAGAGGGAATGGGTCAAATCTTTCTGGTGTAATAACGTGTGCAGTTCTTAGATTGAGTTGAGATTGAGTGGAAGTATTTTCATTTTATGAGGCTCTATCCCATCTTGTGCCTGATGGAGGCACTGATACTGAATCACAAAGAGCGAAGAACTCCATTCCTCAGCACCAAGTCCCTCAACTCATGGAACCAAAAAAAAAGTTTTGGTGATTTTTCAGTTGGCGTGGCTATCTTTACTAACACAAGATGGAGAAGGTGACTAAGAACTTGCACGAGGGCTGCATTACTTCAGTAGCTTATCTGGCAAGTAAACAACCCCAAACATTCCAATTGAGATAGTTACACACAATCAAAACAGAAGTATTCTAGAGATTGTTTAAACTTACGGGGTTATGTAGTCACTGGACATTTATCACTTACAAAAGTGCCTCAACATTTTCACCATGTAATTAAGCAAATCATAATGGTCATATGCAAGTACATATTTAGATACACCACCAACTCAATTAAAAACTGAACATTATTAGAATGCTCCAACAATCACCCACCTCTCTTCCTTTGTGTGTGACCAAAGCAGCAAGTGGCTTGGCATAGAACCGACTGTAGGAGAATCCCAGACAGCCATACATACTATTAGCTGTAAGCTTTAGGGCCTTTTGTCTGATGTCATACTGTAACAGAAAACAAAGTCACATGTCATTAGACGAAATAAAGCATCTCTCAAAAATGTTGAATACTGATAAAGTCTTAACTTCATTCAGCAGCTGATGAAGAGGATAATCTCCAGGTGTCAACATGCGGAAAGTCCCTACTGGAGTTACAAAGTACTGTAACTGGCGTTATTGAAATACTAACCAGAGAAAGCCCTAGTATCATTGTAAATGCCATAAGAAATTGCAATAATCAAACAAATTACCAGCCTATTAGTATTGCCTAATTCAACACTGGCTTCAATCCAGAGACATTCTATATTTCTCACTCACAGACATCTCCAAGAGTGACAAGTGATGTTATAAATATTAAAATGTTTCAGCGTTTTTTCCCCAAAGACAAATCATCTTAAAATGCTGCTGTGAAGTGATAAATCAGTAATATACCCAGAACTGTCACATTACTAAGGCAGTAATCGTGCTAACGCTTTTCAGTATCATTACAATCCCAACCATGATACAGTTCAGCTTTTACAGTCTGCCCAAGTTGCCAGTCAAGTGATAAATGAGAACAGCCGCTCCTGCCTCAGTGAAGCTCGGGGTTTACTGAGGTGGTGTCCTTGTTGAAAATTATTGGAGATGGGGGGGGGGGGGGGGAATAAGAAGGGAGAGAGCAATTTGAAAAGGTTGATATCCCTTGCAAATATCTGGCAAGTTGGAGACTATAGCTAGTTGAGATCTCCATTTGCTACCCAACCCCCACACAAAGACGAGAGAAGTGGCCACTAAATGCATGAAGATTTTAAGGAAGTAAAAAGCCTTTAAGTGCCGGAACCATTGTGGGTAAAACCTTGCTACCTATCGTTACCTACAATTTATATTTAAAATGGTGCAATTTTGTGCATTTTAAAGCAGCAAAAAAAATGCTTTTATATGGTATATTTTAGAAAGAAAAATAAAACGTTACAAGTCACCAACTTCTCCTCCTGCACCCCCCCCCCCCAAAAGGAATTTCAGAAAAACCTAAAAAGATGTGAAAAAAATATCAAATTGTTGTAAATAATAATGGATTTCTATATAAAATTCTGGTCCCTTCACTCAGCTTGCATCTGAGAATCATCACTTCATGCTTCAGTTTGTTTTGTGTATCAACTTTTTTTTTTAATGTCAAAGATCAAGACTAGGCAGCTTCCAGCAAACAAAATGTAACGGGCACAGTTCAAGCCCTCCACTCAGCCTGGTAATAATTCCCTAGAGCTTGCGCAGTAAGTTATTACTATCCAGACAGGGTTTTCATAGAATCATACTGCACAGAAGGAAGCCATTCAGCCCATTGTGCCTTTGAAAGTTCAGCCCATTGTGCCTTTGAAAGAGCTTTCCCCATAGCTCTGCACATTCTCCCTTAATTTGGCCTTAACCATAGCAGTTTGTAGCTTTTCAAGTCATTGGCCAGGTTTAAAATGGTACATGCAATTGGCAATGCTGCTAAATCACTGAACTGGGCAATGGTGAAATATAGAAAAATAGAAGCAGGAGTAGGCCATTCGGCCCTTCGAGCCTGCTCTGACATTCAATATGATCATGGCTGATCCTCTATCTCAATACCATATTCCTGCTCTCTCCCTATACCTCGACGCCTTTTGCGTCTAGAAATCTATCCATCTCTTTCTTAAATATATTCAGTGACTTGGCCTCCACAGCCTCCTGTGGTAGAGAATTCCACATGTTCACCACCCTCTGAATGAAGAAATTTCTCCTCATCTCAGTCCTAAATGTCCTACCCCGTATCCTGAGACTGTGACCCCTCGTTCTAGACCCCCCAGCCAGGGAAAACATCCTCCCTGCATCCAGTCTGTCTAGCCCGGTCAGAATTTTATACGTTTCAATGAGATCCCCTCTTTCTTCTAAACTCTAGTGAATACAGGCCTAGTCGACCCAATCTCTCCTCGTACAACAATCCCGCCATCCCAGGATTCAGTTTGGTGAACCTTCGCTACACTTCCACTATGGCAAGTATATCCTTTCTTTGGTAAGGAGACAAAAACTGCACACAGTACTCCAGGTGTGGTCTCACCAAGGCCCTGTATAACTGTAGTAAGAATCCTTGCTCGTGTACTCAAGTCCTCTTGCAATGAAGGCCAACATAGCAATTGCCTTCCTAACTGCTTGCTGCACCTGCATGTTTGCTTTCAGTGACTGGTGTACAAGGACACCCAGGTCCCTCTGTACATCAACATTTCCCAATCTATCACCATTTAAATAATACTCTGCCTTTCTGTTTTTCCTACCAAAGTGGATAACTTTACAGTTATCCACGTTATACTGCATCTGCCATGTATTTGCCCACTCACTCAACTTGTCTAAATCGCCTTGAAGCCTCTTTGCATCCTCCTCACAACTCACAATCCCACCTAGTTTTGTGTAGTCAGCAAACTTGGAAATATTACATTTGGTTCCCTCATCCAAATCATTGATATATATTGTGAATAGCTGGGGCCCAAGCACTGATCCCTGCGGTACCCCACTAGTCACCGCCTGCCACCCCGAAAAAGACCCATTTATTCCTACTCGCTCTTTCCTGTCTGTTAACCAATTTTCATTCCATGCCAGTATATTACCCCCAATCCCATGTGCTTTAATTTTGCACACTAACCTCTTATGTGAGACTTTATCAAAGGCCTTCTGAAAATCCAAATACACCACATCCACTGGTTCTCCCTTATCTATTCTACCAGTTACATCCTCAAAAAACTCCAGTAGGTTTGTCAAACACTATTTCCCTTTCATAAATCCATGTTGACTTTGTCTAATCCCATTGATATTTTCCAAGCATTATGTTATCACATCCTTTACTAAAAGACGCTAGCATTTTCCCTACTTCTGATGTTAGGCTCACCGGTCTGTAGTTCCCTGTTTTCTCTCTCCCTCCTTTTTTTTAAAAAATAGTAGGGTTACATTTGCCACCCTCCAATCTGCAGGAACTGTTCCATAATCTATAGAATTTTGGAAGATGACAACCATTGCATCCACTATTTCCATGGCTACCTCTTTTAGTACTCTGGGATGCAGATCATCAGTCCCTGGGGATTTATCGGCTTTCAGTCCCATTAATTTCTCCAGCACTATTTTTTTTTTTTACTAATACTAATTTCCTTTAATTCCTCCTTCTCACTAGACTCTTGGTTCCTTAGCATTTCTGGGAAGTTATTTGTGTCCTCTACCGTGAAGACAGAACCAAAGTATTTGTTTAATTACTCTGCCATTTCCTTGTTCCCCATTATAAATGTGAGCACCCCATTATGCATTGAAGCATCTCTAAAGGCTCTTGAGCGTCAGCTGTGGTTCAGTTGGTAGCACCCTTGCCTCTGAGTCAGAAGATTGCGGGTTCACGTCCCAATCCAGGGACTTGAGCACCAAAATCTAGGCCGACACTGCAGTGCAGTACTGAGGGAGGTGCAGTCTTTAGGATGAGACTTTAAACCGAGGCCCCGTCTGCTCTCTCGGGTGGATGTAAAAGATCTCATGGCACTATTTTGAAGAAGAGCAGGGGAATTATCCCCGGTGTCCTGGCCAATATTTATCCCTCAATCAACATCACTAAAACAGATTATCTGGTCATTATAACATTGCTGTTTGTGGGAGCTTGCTGTACGCAAATTGGCTGCCGCATTTCCTACATTACAACAGTGACTACACTTCAAAAAGTACTTCATTGGCTGTAAAGTGCTTTGGGAAATCTGGTGGTCGTGAAAGGCGCTATATAAATGCAAGTCTTTCTTTTTTCCAATTGGGGCACATTTTCCTCAATCAAGATTCTATTGCATCCTTGGGAGGGAAACCTAGTTACTTTGAGAAAATGTTATTCCAAGCTTTAAAAGATTAACTTTGACCTGCTTTCATTTGGAAACCACAATAAGTTCAGCTTAGGGATGCAGAACTGTTTTAGCAGTTGTAATTATTGCTTCATATAGAATGCTCCATAAAGCAAAATAAAATCTAGAAGTCAATTCATGACAACAACCACAATTTTTCGAAGAACAATTAACTTCGTGTCCTCAGTGACAAAGACACCACAGCATTTGTCCAGCCAAAATCAGAAAGACATAACTTTTCTCTGTATAACAGTACGATTCCTCAGTACAGCTTGTACACTCTGCAGAACTTTCAGGGTGTGAAACATTAAGCCTCCTTCATTGGCAAACACTTAAAAAACCGAGAGAGATATACAGCTACTCAAGTAACAGTCATCCCGTATTTGAAAAGCTACCTGCAAATAGAGGTCTGGATTTAAGTCTGGTTGCTTCATCAGCTGCTTGACTTGACGTCGCCTCTCCACCAGTTTCCGGATTTCTTTGGGCAGAACACCCATCTCCTGATCTTGGTCTGGTATTTCAGGAATTTCTTCTAGTTCATCACCCTTGGGGAAAAAAACAAATAGAAACTGAAGTAACATATGTTGACAATATAGCACAAACACAGGTTAATAAAGTTTCAGTTCTTATACTTTCTGCGGAGAGTTAAACTCTCAACTATGCCGAAAAGAAAAATTCTCTTCTGCCTCGAGTGACAAGACAAACTACTCCAACTAATCTCCTGTGAAGAGACTTTTCAATAGATTGTCTTCATTTGCCAAAGTATTCACCAAAATCAATACAGTCCCCAATCAACGACATCAGTAAAAATCAAAATCCCTAAAATATGCAATATATAGTAACAAATCTGTTCTTTATAATGATGAGCACTTGAAACCAAATATAACATTTATAAATATCAAAAGTATTGAATGGAATCAAAATGTAAACTAATAACCAGTTAGAGATATACTCACTTTTCTATATTAACGCCTCCGCTATAGAAACTATGAAAATCTCAACACGCCTTCACCTACATGAACATTCAAATTAGGTTTTGGCACATTTGAACTTATTCTTGTCTCAATGGGGATTATGTTTGCCAATAGCAGGGGGAGAGAGTGGAAAATAAGAGGCAAGTTAACCAGGCCGTCACAACTTCAAGCAGCCCAATAAAGAGTAGCGTAAGCAGAGACTAGAAAGAAGTCAAAAAGCAAAAAAATGCTGTAAGTCTGAAACAAAAAACAGAAAATGCTGGAAACGTTCAAGAAGTCAGGCAGCATCTGTGGAATAGGCAAGTTGAAAGAGGTCATTTCGTCAAGTAAATTAAGAATGGTGTGGTGGGGCCTAAAGAAACTAGAGTGTCATTCTTCTAAATAGGAATGATCTTTCTCCAGTCAAACTTAAGTACATTGGAAGGGCTTATGCATGTAGCAAAACAAGAATCTGAAACTGGGAATCTCTCAAGAAAGGACTTCCAAATCACAATAGCTTTGACACCAGAAGAACTATACAGCCATTCTGGGTATGTGGCTATTCTGAGAAGAATCACCATCATTTACTTGAGAATCTAGCTTGAGGGGAATAGTTTGTACTTGGAAGCTCATTTTTTCTAAAATTGAGAAGCTTAGGTGAAAGCACCCAAACCCACAGGACATCACCAATGTTTAAAGGACTGGATAAATCGAGAAGTAAATGCCAAGTTTGTGTTTTGAAGTAGGTAGACTAAGTAAGCAGCTCTTAGACAAGACAACGTTACTCAGTCTTGGTTCCGAATATTCATTCTCTCTCTCTCTCTCTCTCTCATTTGCAGGAATATAAATCCTGGTAAAAACATCACAGATACTACTATTTTAGCAAGTGCCACTTTCTCAATGTTAAAAATTTAAATTAATTGATAATAATGAGCGGACACCAAGTGTAACATATAGAGTCATACATTTATATACAGCACAGAAAGAGGCCCTTTGGTCCATCAAGCTCCATCTATTCTAATCCCATTTTCCAGCACTTGGTCCGTAGCCTTGTATGCTATGGCATTTCAAGTGCTCATCTAAATGCTTCTTGAATGTTGAGGGTTCCTGCCTCTACCACCCTTTCAGGCAGTGAATTCCAGATTTCAACCACCCTCTGGGTGAAATTTTTTCCCTCAAATCCCCTCTAAACCTCCTGCCCCTTACCTTGAAACCATGCTCTCTGGTTATTGACCCCTCTACTAAGGGGAACAGTTCCTTTCTATCTACCCTATCTATGCCCCTCATAATTTTGTACACCTCAATCAGGTCCCCCTCAGCCTTCTCTGCTCTAAGGAAAACAACCTCAGCCTGTCCAGTCTCTCTTCATAGCTGAAGCGCTCCAGCCCAGGCAACATCCTGGTGAATCTCCTCTGCACCCTCTCCAATGCAATCACATCCTTCCTATAGTGTGGCGACCAGAACTGCACACAGTATTCCAGCTGTGGCCTAACTAGCACTTTGTACAGCTCCATCATAACCTCCCTGCTCTTATATTCTATGCCTCGGCTAATGAAGGCAACATAACAGGAAGATCCTTCCAGATACTTCGGCTAACTTTCTATTCAGTCAGTCAGTTACAATATTCACAATGTGCAAGCCATCTGGAAGATTGTTCTTACCTCCAGATTCTTTTGAGAATTTGCAGCATTTCTCTCCACAGTAGTGAAACAGATATTGAATTCCTGAATGATTGAAGGATACAAGCTATTGAAGTCAAGCAGCAATATGAATTTGTCATAGAAACCTGAAAAAAGAGAGAGATTATAAACATCCAACTGTTACAGGAAGGCCACATTTAAATCAACCATCATACAATGGGGTAAAGGAACAAATTATCCAGATGAGATTGGGTAACTTGTATTTTGTTAACAGGAAAAATATGTCAAATCCACTTTCTAACTGTGTGTTAGAGGTAGCTGGTTTATTTTATTGAGGAATCTAAGTCAAGGGCAGGTTAAAAGCCTGTAGTTTATGGCTCAATCAGGGAGGTCCCAGGTTTAATCTGTCATCTGCCCCAATTTAGTCAATTTCAATATTGGAAGTGTATTTAGGTGGAAGTTTATTGAAGCCAGGCATGGGCTCAGATGTAATGGTTCCCCAAGACAAAATAGTCCAACACTACATGTCTAGACTTCCACACAGAATATGCCATTTCAGCAAGACACCACAAGATTGCTGTTGCTCATGAATCTACGCCTCAATATGAAACAGTGCTTTCTGGAAAGGAGGGTTAAGCAGGAAAAAAAAAGACATAAGAAAAAAAAGAGGTGGGAGAAGGAACATAAATGTGGCATGGATTTATTTTACAATGTCCAGAATTCTTAAACTTACCAACTTTGGGTTCCAAGACCAAACCACCAGCATATGCTGCTTTTCTTCGACCTTTCTTCATTTTGCCTACACTTCCACCTCCTCCATCAACATGTTCTTCATCATCATCTACCTGATCGGGCCAAAATTCAAGTCATGAAAAACAGAAGATGTTTTCATGCTGCAGCTGAACAGTTGAAGGCAGCAGCCTCACAGAAGGGGCAGGCAGGCCACTTGTTTGGTGTGGATAATACACTGATGCTAATCATGCTATAAAGATACCTTTTTCATCTAAAATATATGAGCAAGAATCCAAGTGAGATCCCAAAAAGAAAATAATCTGAAATACTCAGCAAGTCTGGAAGCACAGGTTATCTGGCTTATTTTAGATTCTGAAAATGTCACCTGGCAGTACGACATTCAGAAGAAATTACACAAAATAGCTTCATAATTTTAGGTACAAAATATGCACAAATGTAACAATTGTTTAAGACTAAAACATTAATATTCTAAAAAATCCATCCCCACAAAAACATCTACAGTATTTTAACCAGGCTATCAGCTGTGGCTCAGTGAGTGGCACTCCGACTTCAGTCAGAAGGTCATGGGTTCAAGTCCCACTCCAGAGCACATAATCCAGGCCAACACTCCTTGTGCCAGTACTGAGGGAGGCTCGTCTTTTCCGAGGCTCCATGGTACTTTTCGAAGAAGTTCTACAGGGGATTTCTTCCTGGTTTCTTGGCCAATATTTATCCCTCAACTATCATCATTAAAACTGATTATCTGGTCATTATCACATTGCTGTTTGTGGACCTTGCTGTGTGCAAATTGGCTGCTGCGTTTCCTACATTACAACAGTGACTGTACTTCAAAAGTATTGGATTGGCTGTAAAGCGTTTTGGGATGTCTGGAGGTGGTGAAAGTTTTTAAGCAACCGATGCCACTTGTATTTCCATGACTGACTTGTTTGAGTTTCATGAAAGCCTCTTTTTTTTAAAAAAAGTCAGTTTAGATAAATCATGCCATAACAGAATAACCAATTAAAAAAAAACTTTTTAAACCTAGCGCCTACAAATTATGGGCACAATCTAAAATGGAAGAGAAACCTAATGAGGCAAGTAAATCAGGCTCAGGGATCTTAAAATGGACATTTCCCAAGTCCTATAAAAAAGGTTTCAAATCATTGAAGCTCATCAGATCACTAATTTTACAATTCCACAGTTATTTACACAGCCCTCTCAACTGTCTCATTGCATCCAGAATTTTACTGCAGCATTATAACACCCAATTGCCTTCAATTGAGCGAGCTGTCAATTGAAAATGGATTCCTTCTGCCAGATTTCAGTATTCAAATGATGTGTCATTGGAAGTACACTACAGCAGTATAATAACTTTCAAAGTCAATGATATATGTACAGAAATAAAATACATACAGCACCCAGCCACCCTATAATATTAATAGGATTTCTAGTTATTTCCTCATGAATCATTTCATTCTACATTAAACACTGAACAATCGCTAGATTGTGGTCAGCAAGAACGGTCGCATCCAATTATGTTCCCATACTCAACAAATTAATGCGTGATATTCACTGTCACCAAATAGAAAACAAGTTCTCTTGGCCACATTTTGACAAAACAATCAAGATAAAACAATACAGGAAACTTTCGATTAACCGGCCCCTAAATAACCGGAAATGTCGGTTAACCGGCAAAATTCAGGAGTCGGTTTCAGCTAACTTTTATTACTTGCACAGCAACAAATTGAGGAAGGCAAGGGTTTGGCTGCAGCTGTTGCTAAGCTACAGAGACGCTTGCAACTTGTGGACGTTCTTCTGAAGCTAAGCAACAGGGTTTGTTGCTTTATACGGAGCTCTAAGGTCCGTATCTTTCACTATAGCGTTCGGTTATCCGGAATTGTTACTGAACCGGCACCACGTCGGTCCCGTCCGTGCCGGATACCAGAAAGTTTCCTGTATATAAAGACTGCAGGAAACAAGGCATAATATTAAAGTGTTGCGGTACTCACAGACTCTTGCACATGCTTCTTGAAAAAAGGCTTATCAGGTACAATGTAGTTTCTTTCATGGAAAGCATGCAGCAGCAAATATTCATTTCTCTCAGAACGGCCACCCATCAGCGTTCGTGACTAGGAGAGATAAATCAACTTTTAAAACATCAATAATAAAAGTCTTGCATATAGCAAGCATTTCCTGCCAATGTTATGCTCACTTCCTTTAATGCTTTGTTGGTAACATTAATAGTTAGGAAACAGCGTATCCTCTACTAATGCTACAGGTGATTTATTAATAATAAAAAGTCTAACTGAAAACAAGTATTTTCTGTGTCACTTACTTCCTGCCAGTTTGGTAACATCCCCATCTTCATAAACTGGCAGTTCCTCCAACTTATGAGCAATGCCATGGGAGATCTATGCGTAATATTTATTAGTAGATCTCCCATGTTGCTCAGCGAGTTCTCACCTCATGATCTTTGTCTCTTTCTCATTCCAACACCCTAACCAGTCTGTGTCTCTACCCCACTCCCGTTTCCCCCATGATTTCTTTTTTTTCTTACTCAATGTGTTACTCTCCTGCAATGTCTGTACCTTCCCATAATATCTCTCTCTGTCGGTCTGTCTGCTGACCTTTCTGCCCCCAGGTTCGTTGATGCCCCTATCTAGGTCTCTCTCTGACTGGCTCTACCTTCAATGTCTGTGAACTCATGACTTCCACCTCCCCTGATGTCTCTATCCTACTGATCTCTACCTCTTTGTTTACAGACCTCTATCTACCCACAAATCTGCCACTCTAGCTCTGGGTGAGGTGGAGCAGAGATTAGGGGGGGGGTGGGGGCGCGGGGCAGAGTGACGAAGCTGCCAACTGAGGTGCAAATCAGGGTTGTGAGCAGAGTCAGGGTCCAAGAGATATATTTAAAGAAACCAAGACAGAGGAGGAGAAAAGAAATTAATCAACTCAGAGCAGTTGGTCAAACCAACAAAACATTAATTGAATGGAGCAGCAGGCAATGTTGAATTAATAGGTTACTGGGCCAGCAGGTATCAGCAGGGAAATACAGTGCAAGCAGTCTGTGCTTTGGAAAGTGAACTGCTGACGGCAAGTTAGCGGCCACAGAAGGCAGCAGTCCAGTGGCCTGCAAGAGGCTGAAAGCAAATCACAGGATGGCAGAGATAGTAAAGGAGATTTCCAGATAAGGGATATGGCAGAGGGTGGGCCTTACTGGGAGCAGCGAGAACCAGGCATATTACTGCAGAGCCAGACCCAGCAGAGGAGATTTTCAACTTTTGGGGGAGAAGCAGTCATTTGAAGAGGGGAACTGGAATCAGGGTAAAACCAGTTAAGCAGCACTGAACAGTTAAGCCTTAGGGAGGATGTGGGAAACAGAAAGAGGAGTGCAACAATGCTACTTACAACAGGAGACCTACAATTACACTGTGACAGGCAAATGTTGACATTGGATTTTGCCATTACAAATGTTTACATAAAAATATAATTCTAAAAATTAAGAAGCAAGATTAATGTAGACTGGAACTGCACACCATAAAAGCAGACACACACACAATATATGAAGGATGTTCCTGATGGTCGGGAGTCCAGAACCAGAGGTCACAGTCTAAGGATAAGGGGTAAGCCATTTAGGACAGAAATGAAGAGGAATTTCTTCACCCAGAGAGTGGTGAACCTGTGGAATTCTCTACCACAGAAGGCAGTAGAGGTCAATACATTAAATATATTCAAGAAGGAGTTGGATATATTTCTTAAGGCTAAAGGGATCAAGGGGTATGGGGAGAAAGCCAGGACCGGGTACTGAATTTGGATGATCAGCCATGATCGCATTGAATGGCGGAGCAGGCGCGAGGGGCTGAATGGCCTACTCCTGCTCCTATTTTCTATGTTTCTATGACAATTAATAGGCTTTCACTCAGTAAACTATGCAATTTATTTTGGACTTTTAAGTTGGGTAATATTATATTAATGCAGATACATAAAGGGTTTCCATAAATGTCTCTCAAGAACATAGATTAGTACAGCACAGGAGGCCATTTGGCCCATCGA
Source organism: Somniosus microcephalus (assembly GCF_052327205.1). Taxonomy (NCBI): domain Eukaryota; kingdom Metazoa; phylum Chordata; class Chondrichthyes; order Squaliformes; family Somniosidae; genus Somniosus; species Somniosus microcephalus. Next base: position 54,886,629 of record NC_141000.1, read on the forward strand.
GCCTGCACCTGCTCTTTCAAAGAGCGATCTTGAGTGAGTGTTGCTAAGTGAATGTATTTCTGCAGTCAGACAATGGAACTAATTGGCTTCACATAGTTTTAAGCTTATTTTGGAAAATGTGTGTACATGTTAATTTGCTGAGAACAGAATTAGGCTTAGTTTTGATGCACTCTACAGTCAAATAGCCAAGCACATGAATAATGGTCACTTTGTACCGAAGAGCTAACAGCACTAGCTGAACCTTACCCTAGCAAGAGTTAACTCCTTCAGCATTGCAGGGGAAACAACTGGAACAGGAACAGAAAAAAAAATACCCTGTACCAACAATTCTGCCTTTTTGCATCATCAAGGTTACGTACACACATTTTACTGGTATGATTTTTGGTGGACTTGATCTAGCCCCATAGATTTGCAAAATATGCAGATCAGCTTACACTATAAAATGGTGACTTACTGACGCTGCCAAATATGCCTAAAAGCAATTTGCAAAATTTTTTAAAAAGCTTGTGTTGTTGGCACATTTTCAACTTTTATTTCTTAACATCTGCACGCCTTTAATTATGGTCTCATTACTTTAACTGGTAACAATTAAAAGCTAATGTTTAAAAGTTAAATAAAAAAAGACTGCAATAGTCAATCTAAATCTGATTTACAACATGGGGGGAGGGGGGCTTTAGGGAAGATTTTAACATAAAAATAATGTGAAAATTCCAACATTACCAGGACATTTCCAGAAATGCTGGTTATTTGCAGAGCTAAAGGAAGAACATTCAGTTCACACATGATCTGCAGGATGAATTTCGCATCCATCCATGTATTCTCAAGAAGGTGCATGAGGCGAGGAGAGTCACTGGAGGAACAAAACAAAAAATGTTAATAACGTCACACCATACAGCAGCAAATACATGGCTACTGGATCAGTGTCCTGTAACTACGCTGATATACTAAAAATATATTTTGCTAACCTATGCAGTTTGTCTACAGCGTTCAGCATTTAACAAAAACATTCTGATTCAATACAATGTATTTTCAGCATCTCTGCAAATGATAACTGATGATTAAAAGTGCAAATGTGATATGGGACTGCTTCTCTGCGATTAAGCCAAACACCAGGCCCAATAAAATGCATCAAGCTTCAGACTAGATTTGTAAATGACATCCCACGATAAATATTCCATTCCCGTATATTGTCAGGAAACAATAACGGTCCAGCTATGATACGGTCAAGGGTTGATGTTTTGGGACCATTGTTTCCATCAGGTTTGGCCCAGCCAGTTGTGTTTTCTGCAAAAATGCTATTCTACCATCAGTCATCCAACGTGATGATGATACCTTCCTGGTAAATCAGCTTCACTCATCTGGATGACGAATGTTGGTACTGGGAACTGGAGTAATTTGCACTTCAGGTACCCAATGTCAACATCGGGTACCCCAGGTCAGGTATAGCATGGTTAAATGTAGGGTAAAGCTCCTTCGCCAGCCCAACTACTCCTAGATGATACTTTTCCATTTACCTCCAACAGCAGGCCTGTGGTCTCCAAGTGAGGTTACCAACTTAGTGCTATAAACGTCGTCAACTAGGTGGTTTGCATCCCATTTCACATAGGAATCGAAATAGGAAAGACCCCAGCAGATACAGGGATCTTACATCTCACCAGTCTGAGAAAATTTGAAATCTGGTCCCACAACTAAAAGGCGAGAGTCGAACCCAGTGCATCGCTAAGCCCCCTCCCTCTTCTGCCCTGGACTTAATTATATTGGGTCTCCTCAAATAATACCTCTTTAAAACTTTGATTTGAAAAAAGTTGTGCAAATTCTGAACATTACTCACCTATAAAGATTACGAATGTTTTCAGCTGGAATAGTCACCCTCTCGGTTTTGAGAATCTGGTGAACCAGCTCAGTTAAATTGTAACTCTTGCATCGGATCAGCTCTTTGGCAGAAATTTCAACATCACAAATCAGCCTGCCACAAGCTGCATTCTTTTCCGCAAATCCGCCACGACCCTTTAATAAGAAAGTGACGGCAAGTTGAATTATTGAGAGGAATATCAGCTCTGTAAAGGAAGAAGTCTGGATGCCAAGAACCAGTTAAAATGTGAGCCAACATCTTTTTGCTGCGTTACATCAGCAACAGCAGGGCAACTGGCCTGGAGGAGTTAGAACCCCGAGTGCAAGCAATAGACCAATTTAAAGGGAAAGGTAAGCACAGGGCGAGAGTACTGTCAACATACAATACACTCCCATTCTAGAGATGACACCATTTTTTAAATGCTACCCGGAGGATGATACCCATGGTTTTGACCTGGACGACACACAGGAGTGCTGCCACAATACTGAATTTTGCCAGGTCGTATACCGATTTAACAGATTTTCTCCAGAGCTGCTTGCTGATGGGCCTCGTTGCATGTAGTAAAAAGCATATCTAACTGACAATTTTGGAAGATAGCGTACTGCATATTGTTCTCCAGCAAGAGGCCGAGGGCAATTTGTATGATCCCCTTAGGGGCCTGTGTGTAAGAGAGGAGAAGGGTAAAACTGAATAGAATGCATGCCCCCACCCAGCAAGCTGGCGTTGCGAATCAGCATAAATCTGCATTCTAGCAGCACACCCAAACTTTGAATTGACTTGGTCTTTGTCACTTTCCCCATTATATTCCACAGAACTCACCTGTAAATGCGAGTGAAGCGGATTTAAAAACAAAGGGCATGCAATCCCCAAAACCCCATTTAAAACATACCATATCATAGAACATGACTTATTCAGTCACTGCCCCCCCTGGCCACTGGGGGGGGTGTTGGGTATAGCTAACACTGAGGAAGAATGCAACATAATACATGAAGACATTAGAAAACGTGCAGACTGGGCAGTTAAGTGGCAAATGAACTTTAACGTAGATAAATGTGAGGTGATGCACTTTGGCAGGAAAAATAGAAACATCACCCACACCTTAGAAAATAAGAAACTGAATGGGATAGAAGAGCAGAGAGATTTAGGGATACAGGTGAACAAATCATTAAAAGCAGCATCGTAGGTCAGCAAAGCAATTAAAAATGCTAACAAGCACTGGGGTTTATTTTTAGGTGTATAGAATTCAAAAGTAGTTAAGTTGTGTTATACTTGTATAGGCCGCACACTGAACAGGCCACACAGAGTACTGTGCACAGTTCTGGTCTCCATATTATTAAAAAGGACACAGAAGCGCTGGAGAAAGGGCAAAAAAAAATTACAACTATGGTACCAGAACAGAGATTGCAGCTATTGTGAAAGATTGAACAGGTTGGGGCTTTTTTCTTTAGTAAAGAGAAGATTTAGGAGAGATCCGATAGGTCTTCATCATAATTATAAATGGGTTGGACAGGGTAGATGTGGAGAGAATGTTTCCACTTGTGGGAGAATCCAAAACTAGGGGCCATAAATACAAGATAGTTACTAATAAATCCATTAGGGAAATAAGACAACATTTCTTTACTCAGAGTGGTTAGAATGTGGAACTCGCTACCACCGGAAGTGGTTGAGGTAAATAGCTTGGATGCTTTCAAAAGGAAACTAGACGAGTACATGAGAGAAAAGGGAATAGAAAGATATGCTGAAAGGCTGAGATGAGGTAGATTGAATGGGAGGAGACTCGTGTGGAGTACAAACACCAGCACAAACTAGTGGGCCAAATGCAGGATCAGCTCCACTGCAGATAAAGGAAACCCAAATTGTCAGGCCTCTGCTTGGGGAGATGAAGGAGGGGGCTAAAATGATCTCAGCTAGTTTCAAGTCACAATCATTAGATAGGGGCCTACCTTGTATTAAAATACTCTCTCCTGCACTTTCCTTCCCTGTGGATGCAGTTGAATCAGAAGCACAGGTGGACTACCTAACTCAAAGAGTAACTCAGTTCCCTCACACTGGAATCTAATTCATCCAGTTATTTCCCTTGCTATGAACAGGTTAAAAAAAATTCTTTGTAAAAGTCTGATTTATAAATGATAATATATTAGTGCTGTGACACCTTCTTTATTAAGCAGCAAATCGTCTAAAGTAATTGCAATTAACAAAATACATATCTAGCTTTTTAAAGCTAACTGCTGTAAGACCATACTAAGTCTTACTGAACAATTCTTGCAACATTAACTGTACCAATTCTCACATCTCAACATTAAGGGTGTCATTGTACAGACTGCTAATTTTGTTTTTTAAATGTAGGTATGATGACAAGTGTTTTCCCCTTCACTTTGCATCTGGGATAATACTTAGCATTCCGAGGTCACATTGTGTGTGGGTTTCCATTAGACTGGTAATGGCATTCCATTATTTAGTCTGTTAGCATATATCAAATGCATAATGACACTGGGTTAAAAGCATTCTTACCAATATATGTGGCAATCTACTCCCATTACTCGTGCACAATGCTGTTTCAACATAACTGTAAGTTTGTTTCTTTTATTATCGTTCCCTGGCAGTTCGCAGGTTTCTCATTCTGAAAAAGTCAGCAGTGCCTTACCCCAAGTTTGGGCATAGCCGATCTCCTCAACCGACCAATCTTCGACCAGTGAGGAACTTTGCAGACATTAATTCTTTGTAGCAAAACGTCGAGATCAAATCCATAAATATCATGGCCCTGAAAGTAAGTGCATGTAGGCTTTAAATATGTTGTACAATAAAGGACTGAGGAAATGAGTTACCAGATTGATGCAGCGTAGCCACTGGGATGCTTCTGAACCCTGACTGTCATAACCTTGGTACACACTCTTACACATGCGCTATTCTTTACATCAAACAGGCCTTTGTACCCAGTTTAAAACATCTTAATTATCAAGATAGACTCAAAAAGCTGGGTCTCTACACTTTAGAGAAGCATAGACTTCGGGGTGATTTGATCAAGGTTTCGAAGATGAAGTGGCAAGATTGTATTTGTGTAGACAGTTTGTTTCAACTAAATAGGTTAGAGAGGACCAGGGGTCAAAATCTCAAGTTATGTAAAGGCCAGATCTAGGTTAGATGTTAGGAGGTGGTTCTTTTCCAAGAGAATAGTGGACCCATGGAACAGGCTACCGGCTCGTGTGGTGAATGCTAATTCGCCGATTTCCTTCAAGCGAGAGCAGGACCTGTTTCTAGCTAGGGCGAAGATCATCTCATACAAAAAGGTCAGCACTGTATAACATTAATCAGGACCAGAGTGGTCTGCTGGACTAGTCGCGATCGCCTAATAGGGTCGGAGAGGAATTTTCCAATTTCCCCCCCCTAATTCACGAGATTTCACGGCACCAGGTGGGTGGATGTATTGGTAGACTGGATGGGCCAGTTGGTTTTCTCCTGCCTGCCACTTTTCGTATGCTCATATAAAACAACTTCTCCAAAGTATGGAGGTCAGGCAAAAAAGAAAAATTAGCCAGGCATCCCTTTCCTGATTATTCTGTGTCCTGTACAGAAAAGTGCTAAAGAGACAGCCTGGTGACGATGGGATTCGGTTTACCCTTGATGCCAGCTAAGATTGAAAATTGTCACCGTGGGATGTCACTCAAGAGGAGTAGCCACTTTGGAGAGGTGCAGGGATGGGAGCTGCTGCCAGTGGAATCTAAGTCAGCACAGGCCAACGCCTTCTTGGAGGGGGGGGGGGGGGGGGAAAGAGAGTGAGCGTGAAGATCCAACATCATTTGCAATTAAATTAATTTCACCTTTTATTGTAAGTTATCTGAACTTGGTTCTTCCTTATACACTAAGATTATCATGGATTAGTTGTTTTTTTAGAAAACTTGCTTTACTGTCTTATAACCATTAATATCTTATAATTATCAGTAATAGATCTATAATCATGTGTAAGGAGCAAATATAAGTCTATAATCATCAACTGTATGCAATGGTAACCTGAATTATATATGACATGTAAGCCTTTTGCTTATAATTAAAAGCCCGTGAGTAAGCTGTAACCAGACAACCTGGGGTGAGAAAGTGGATTGTTATAGTCAAATATTGAGGCTGTGGGTGAAAGTTGGATATTCGCCAACAGTAAGGATGAGAGAGTACAGCTCGCTTGGGAACCAAGGTTAGCTGCAGTTACCATTGTGCTGGAATGTTATAACATCCGCAGTGAATTATAAAACAAAGGCCAACTGCAAGGACCGTATCTCAACCTATGAAGACATATTCCTTTTGGACTGCCATATCTACCACAGATACGAGTCTTGGTGGTCAAAAACAGATGCAAGAGTGTCATAAGACTAAAAGCCTGTGTAAATCAGGGTGCTACAAATGTGACATCTTTATGATTGGATTTTGGGCTTGGGTCTCAGCCAGTGATTGGTTCAGGAGGACTCCATAGGTTTTGAATGAGTGTAAGGGTAGAGGAAGGGGGTCCTAAGAGCCACAAATTGTAGAAGATTTCAGGACGAATCAAAGAGACACCCGGGAGACGAGAAGAGATGAGACAAGAGACACAGGGTACAGCTTCTACCCAGAGTATAAGTGGTAATACAAGTCTCAATTATACTCTGTAAATTGCTGCTGCAATGTATGAAGTCTTGCTTGTGCTGAATAAAGTTAAATCACTGTCCACAATACAGGTCAACCTTGAATCATTTGGAACCAGGGTCCCTCTGGGATCTTATAACTTGGTCTACAACTAACATTAAAAGGGAAGTGTTTTTCTACCTTCTGCTAACTTTATATTAGACAGTTTTTCTTCAACTGTCAAGATACCATTAAACAGCATTCCCCAGTGATTACACATATCCCATCATTCAGAACATGTTCAGATCATGCAACCAATGTGTAAACCGTATTAGATCTTTCATGTTTCCCACATTACTTAGCACTGCAGTGTCCCAAATTGGGTAGTTGTTTTGTCGATTTATGCTAAAATTTAAACAAATGGGTCACCTTGTACTTGAATTCCTGTAATAATTTTGATGAATTACAAACAATAAATAATCAAAAGAAAAAAATACACTACTGGTTGACTGAGCAGTTTTAGAAGCAGTCCAAATATGGACAAATATAGTTTAGTGTTCACATGGAACTTAAAAAAAACCTCAATCACAGGCAAGTCCAACTGGATTAGTTTGGCCTACGTGCAGTTAAGAGACACAAGGATTCTGGAAAGGCAGATGTTCCAAAAAATGGAGATGATTTGTGCCATGTCAGTTGTAAATGGCTGTGATAAAAGCCTCAACTTTTTTGTAATTAAATGTTCACTGTGGTGTCCACACATTACATTAGGATTTACTTTAGTAGCTGCGAACTCTCATGTTCATGACTTCTTGGGACAACCTTCGGCAATATTTCTTAACATTTCTACTCACCACAAGAACATCAGGGTCAATTTTGTGAATCTTTGCCAGGAAAAAGCCTAAGAGAGTCCTTTCAGTAGCAGCAATCTCAACTTTGGCATTCTGAAATCAGAAGCATAAATCAGCTTGCGAGTTTTAATTGAAGCACCAACTGCGTTATGTCTAGAAGTTAAGCAAACAAGTTAACTCGCCCTCATCACCCTGACACTGGATCATTACTAAGCCTCCAGCCGAAATCAAGGAGGTCCACTTGGATGGTAAAAGTGGTCACTTGAAACTCCTGCAGTCTAAGGTTTTCTGATTATATTCTACCACTATTTTTGATCAAGCCAGTACACAGCTATAGTTTTCCTAAAAGAATTCTATTTATTTTCTTTCTTTTATTTTCTAAGGGAATCAAGGGATATGGGGATGATCAGGTAGGAAAGTGGACTTGAGGTCGAAGGTCAGCCATGACCTTATTGAATGGCGGAGCAGGCTCGAGGGGCCGAATGGCCTACTTTTGCTCCCATTTCTTACGTTCTTAGAAAATATTTCACTTTTTAACCCTTAAAAGCATCACTAACAAATGTAATCATCCATGTGTCATCAGGTCCTAGGGGATGAAGAGTATATTCATTCAGCGGCATTCCTTCTTCATTTGATGGTGTGTGTGTGCTAAGTTGGCCTGTTCAATTTTAAGAGACAGAGCTTTCTATTGGCTGGAAAAGGAGCCATAAAATTGACTTTTAGCCAATGACTTCCAAAAACTTCCAATATTTTGGAAGTTGCTCCCATTGGCAAGAAACAGGAAGAAAACCAGTTGAACAAAAAGCTAGAGTTATTTTTAAATTTAAGTGGGAAAAAAAAGATTTTAAAAAGTGCATTAACTCATTATGCCTTCCAGACCACATAAAAATAATTTTAAATTTAAATAAGTAGGTCACAGTGCTATAGAAGCTGCATCATGTTTTAATGATGAGGGAACCCATAAGTGGTTTCAAAAACAAAATGCTCAGCAGATCAGTCAGCATCTGCGGAGGGAACAGGCAAGTTAATGTTTCAGGCACCGTGGACCCTTCAACTGGCAGAGTCCATGTGTGAAACGCCACCCTGTCTGTTCTCTCCCTGGATGCTGCCTGATTTGCAGAGTGTTTCCAGCATTTTCTGTTTCAGATTTACATCTAGTTTTTCAGTTTATTGGTTTTGGGTTTAGTCGCTCAAGTCGCAAACATATTCCAAATTTCAGTGCCCTTTTCGACAAAGATGAATCCAGCAACGCTGACTGTAGGCCCCACAGCTAGAGGCTGTGCGTTCCACTGTATGCCTCCCTTCTAGTTTATTTTAACATTAGGAGTACTAGTAAAACTAAACGGTAAAACTAATACCAAAAAAAAACTGTGAAGCTATTCCCCTCTCCCAAACTGAGGGGTCTGGTGGGCGATTTAAAAACGAAAAAACTTGATAAATTTTTTTAACAAAATTACGATGAGTTATAAAACTGCTAAGTTGGCCATTCTGTTGGCAACAGAAAGAGATCAATCAAGTAGAGTGCAGCTGCCAGCAGAATTGGCCAGTTCAATGCACTGCAAATATTTGTGCTTATTTTTTGTAAAATGTGTTCTGTAAACTTTTTAAAAATCCTTTAGTTGCCAGCACAAAATGCAACTTTTCACAAAAATGTCCAATAATATGTCTCCACGGCCATTTTGACCCAGGGCCATAGAATTAAAAAACGAAACCCAGTCCCTTTCAAGTTTCTTAATTTTTTCTGCACTTCTGGAAAACATCCATCCCAATATGATCCCAAAATAATGCACCAGGGAAAAGTGCATTTCAAGTCATTGCCGAAACACACGACAGTTCATTAAATGAAGAATTACATTTAAATCTACCTGTGTGTGTTATTGCATGGGGCAGTCACACTTCACAAGTTAAGCGTCGGTGCAAAGCCACTTTGTAGCAATGCTAAACTTGGAGTGTAAATCAAGCGTGAAGGCTTGATCAGATTCCCAAGAAGCAGAGAGAGACCCCCCTCCTCTAAGGAGACTCACAGCACTTCGTTCCACAATCAGATTGGACCCTGACTTCAGACACAATGTAAATGCACCCTTTGTTTTTACTCCACTGGGGGTGGAGGCTCCTCTGTATCGAGATAATCACAGCCATTACATTCTTCCTGTGTTTATTCTTAAGACTACCAGGATTGATATTGGCTACTAGGCTATTTAGGATAGTGTTCTTCAGAGATTCAGTATCCAGCATTCCCAATTGGCCTAGCAATTTCTGAGATCTAGCAGAGATTGGATGCAATTGACAATTCCCATCTAAAGAGAGTCATCCCTAAAGCGTTAATTCAGTAGAAACAAATACTAAATTCATACACAATGAAATTGATAAATTAAGTGAAAAATGATTGTTTTTAATACCATGACAATGTCCAAAACAAAAATACCACCACAGCCTTCCAAGTGAAAGCACTCATTTATTAAGTCCCCCCAAAATATTTTACCAATACAGGTATATCTACTGATTTAATCAACCGCCATCCACTGAAAGCCAATGCTACATGTTAAAATCAGTCATGAAAAACCCCTCTCCTTCCGCCAGGTTTGTCTCCTCTCCTGAAGGCACTGACCAACACTTAAGTATTCTGTCGTCTGCCCTCTGGCACCTCAGCCAGGTAGCCGTACTTCACCAGCGATCTGAGTCAGAGAGAGTCAGCAGGCCACTGTACCAAAGGGAGCAACATATCCGTGCCCAGTGCTGTCCTGGCTCACACACACTTCCAGGGGTCACTGGATAATGACCGGAAGTGGGCACGCGGGCTTATTTCTCCCATTCTTAGCAAGGTGAAGTAGGACCATTGCCTGTTCAACTAACTCACCACAGCTGGTGATGGGCCAGAGACTTTTCCAGTCTATATAGCTCAGATGCACATGAGGTAGTTCAGGGAAGCTAAACAAATTCATATTTTCAGTAACAATTTTATACATTTGCCAAAAAATATGTCTTTTCATGTGGATCTATCAATTTATTAAACAAGTAATTCCCTGGACCAGCTTAAACTTCCCTTAATATATTCAAAAAGAAAATAACTAGAAATGAATAAAGTATAATTTCTGTACGAGTACACTGGGATAGATTCCTTTCTTTACCCCCACGTTAATAATTTAGTACAAAAGAAATAATACACATATGTACAGACAGAGAGAAAATTACTTACTTTTTTCGTCAGTGCCTCCCGGAAATCGTAAGGAAAGATAGTGTCACTGGGCTTGCTGATGACTAGAAAAGGCAGCAGCATTAGTATTTTAACAATGTTCTCAACACAGATTTCCTTCCTGAGGATATGATTAGCAGATGAATACGAAAATCAAGGAACCTGATTCTCTCCCACAGACACATATCCAAGCTCATTACTACCAAAGATACGATGCTAGGAATGTCATGATTTTGGAAGTGTCAAAGATCAGTTTCTGGCGTTAGGTTTATCAAACATTATCCAAAATAATTGAATTGCTTGTGGAATACAACTGTGCCATACTGGGAGATATATTAGCATATTCATCTCTCAAGAAAGGTTACAGAGTTACCAGTGATATAATTACTAAATGCCTTGTCCTGCGAATTGTCAAGGGTTTTGTCATTATTCTCCCGTCACCTAGAGGCAAATTAAGGATGTACCAGATGTGATAATCAAGATTGTAATATAAAGAATTGAAGTGCACATCAAACTGTTGCTCTTTATTCAAGAATCCACCTTCTGTTGCCTGGGCCCTAAGCTCTGGAATTCCCTGGCTACCTCCATGTCCTCCTTTATAATGCTCCTTAAAACCTACCTCTTTGACCAAGCTTTTGGTCACCTACCCTAATTTCTTTTCACGTGGCTCGGTGTCAAATTTTTTGTCTTATAATACTTCTGTGCAGCGCCTTGGGACGTTTTACTATGTTAAAGGCACTATATAAATACAAGTTGTTGTTGTTAAGACTCCCAGAGAAGTTCTGGCCTTTTCACTCTCATACTGACAGCTTTTATACCATTTGCCTCAGAGGACCAGGTAGTGCTTCGACCAGAGGTCACATTCTGAATGTTTGGGGAAATCACCTGAACAGGTTTTCTAGCCCCGGTCGATAACCAGCGACCGCTGTTGAACATGTAAATGGATGTCATAGGAGGACAGGGCTGGATTCAACAGTGTTGTTCTACACAGTTGAATAGAGCGCCAATGCTCACCTTCTAGGCTTACTCGAGCAAATGATGGCTAGTTCCTATGGAACTATACCGCAGCATGAGCCACTGTCTTGAGAAATAGGGAGGGGGGGGAAAAGAAAAGGGCAAAAATTGGCGGGGGGGGGGGGGGGGGGGAGAAATTTGAGCGAGTTAAATGTTGTGCTGATCATATAAAGGAAGTCAGCACTGGGAAATGGAAAACTTCTACTTTTGCACTTAGCGTCAACATCAAGCACAGGTTGCATGCCGACCAAAGCTCAACACCATCTCACAATCGGCCTTTACATCAGAAAAACAACCTCATGGAACACCAGTGGCATTTCCTATCTTCTACACCAGCTTCCTTGTGGTCTCTCAACAAACTGCAATTAATGTTGAATTACAGGCAATGTTATGCTGATAAGTGGCAGCCACTGGAAAGTGGATCGAGACCAAGAAAACTCATTTCACTTCGGACTTTAGCACAAGAACGCAAGGCGGCCTTCATCCCATCAGTCCTGGCTCAATTTAAACCCAGGCGCTACTCGAGGTCTGGGTTCAAACATGATGCACCACTCAGTCCAGTGCAACACCGACTTAAAAGATACCAACCATTAAAATCATCTGTGTTTACAGTAGCACATTGTTTTTGCATATTGCATGCTTCATCTTTCTGAAGGAACAGAACAATACTTACCACAGAAATGGGCCTGGAATGGAGGCTGGGGAGCAGCTCTGTCCAGAGGAAAGTGGTGATGAATTAAAGCTGCCAAGGCCACAATCTGGAACAGAAGGAGATGGATATAAGTAGATCCTTTCAACAGGAGTCTCACCATTAAGGCTCATTTTAAAATACATGTAGTTACAATACAAATCACAGCTAACATCCTCTTGCTTTGTTCTGTCCATGTTTGATTTTTATTTTAAGGTGTGCTCAAATTACTGAGGGCATTGGCTTGAAGAAGAATCTGGCTTAAGGAGCCGTGTGAACAGAAGCAGAGTTTCATCACCAATGCAGAAATGATTCAGCATCAAATGTTTGTCAAATCAGTTTATTTGCACTATTGTGTTCAAATTCCTTTCACAAGTAAACCTGGTGAAGTCATTAGCACTTACTGTTAAAATATAAACAAACATTAAATGAGAACGAAGGGTTGAGATTACCACAAACTCATTTTACTTAGGATCCGAACAGCCAGAAGCAAAAATCAATTGTCAGCCCATCAGGCGGAGGTTCAGCTGAAGAGACTTTAGTCCCACTTGCTGCTTTATGTTCAGATGCAAACAATAATTTACAAGATGAAGTGATGGCTACCAAAATGGTCTCAACTGAGAACCTTGATTTGGATATACTACATTTCTCTGTGTGGCATTTAAGTTATTTTTTTTTTACAGATGTCAACAGTAAAAACACAGATACAAAACTCAACATTTTCTAAACAAAAATCATTCTAATCAGATTTCAAATACCCCACCACAGCTCAAAGCCTGCCTAAAATGCAGGCCATTTGTGAAACTGTGCTGACATGGGAAAAGCACTTTTATCTGATGAACTGATCTCAAAATAATTTTATTGAGCTCAATGGGAAGAACACATTGAAAATGAGACTCCATTTTAAAAATCATACCTCATTCTGATGAGTCTTGGAATTCTGCACAGTCTTCATGCTGATCGTCATAGTGACAAGTGGAGGAGGGGCAATATCTTTCACCACAGTCACATGATCGAGTTTCAGTGCTACAGCCTCCACTTTGCACCAGCTCATGGGTTTATTGGGAAGCTCTGAACAGAGAAACAGACAACCAGATACATTTACGCCATACCAAAAGCCAGCAAGTTAAAATTTCAACCTTATGTGCATGTCCGACTTTTTTTTTGCCCCCCCCCCCCCCAATATCACGTGAAACCCAATTCGGATCGCAGACAAACCAAATTCAAACTCAAAACAGGAATTGAAGAAAAGTGTTTCAAAACTAAAGACGGAACCCAAGGATTGAAAGCTACCATTTTTTTCCTAGTCATTCTCAGGATGTGGGCACCGCTGGATAGGCAGATATTTATTGCTCATCCTTAGTTTACCCAGACAAGGTGGTGGTGGACATTCTTCTTGAACCGCGGTATTGCAATTTGATGCAACTCAGAGGCTTGCTGGGCCACTTCAGAAGGCGGTTAAGAGTCGACCGTGTTGGTGTGGGACTGGAGTCACATATAAACCAGGTTGGGTAAGGACGGAAAGTTTCCTTCCCGAAAAGGACATTAGTGAACCTATTCAGGTTTTATGACAGTCCAATAGCTTCATGGTGACTTGCATGAACAGCAGCTTTTTATTTCCAGATTTTTTTTATTTAAAAAAAAAAATTTTTTTTTTTTTTTTTTTAAACTGAATTTGAATTCTCAAACTGCCACGGTGGCATTTGATCTCATGTTCCCTGGATTATTAGTCCAGTCTTCTGGATTACTAGTCCAGTAACATAACTATACCCATACCCCAATAGTGCAGTGAACACAAACCAAAAAACTGCAGCAAAGACAGACAGGTCACCACCACTTTTCAAGTTAAAGCAATGAACATTAGATCATTACAGAAAATGATAGATGAATTATAACAACAACTTGTATTTATCTAGCACCTCCAACATGGAAAATCAGCCCAAAGTGCTCCACAGCAATTGAGGTGAACACCCAGCCAAAGGAGGAGATGTTAGGTGGGGTGAACAAAAGCTTGGTCAAGATGGATTTTAAAGGAGAGGAGGGAGGTGGAGAGGAGGAAGAATTTAGGGGGGAATTCCAGAGCTTGGCACCTAGGCAGCCAAAGGCACTGCCAATGACGGGGCAAAGGGAGGGGAAGATGCACAAGAGGCCAGAGTCAGAAGAACGTAGAGTTTGCAGGGCTGGAGGAGGTTACAGAGATAGGGAGGGGCGAGGCCATGGAGCAATTTAAACAGAGGATGAGAATTTGAAATTGCAGACATTGGGAGGCTGGGAGCCAATGTAGGTCAGCAAGGACAGGGGTGATGGGCGAGTGGGACTTGATCAATGTTCCCTCTAATTTTTGGGGGGCCACGCGGCCCCCTTTAACGGGTTGTGCGGCCCATTCACAAATCCGCGCCTGCTCAGTTTCGCTCCACAGCGAAACCCAATGCCGCCAATGCTTTATCGGAGAATCTGCGGGCTCTCTCCCAGGGGTGTGGACATGCCATGAGCACACCTGGTTCAGTCCTCCGGCTCCTTCTCCTTGTTCTACTTCTGCTTGCCGAGGTAGCTGCACAGCCAGCAATGCTGAGAATGAGGTACTGCAGCATCCATGAACCTCCCCTTTAAGTAGTGAAAAAAGCCTGTGGCAATGATGAGTTGCGATTAGATGGCACCCGATATTGGTCCACCCGTTAAAACACAAGCTCATTGGCGTTAGACTTAAGACTTGATTTAGGACTCCAATCATTTTATTGAGCAGCGAGGACGAATTTTGCGTGCAGTCTAAAGCATTCGCACCTGGCGCCAATTCTCCAGCTTTTCTACTGACCCATTCCTTGGCTAGAACGAATATATAGCCCTTAATGTTCTCTGCAATGGCGTGACCCCACTGCCACAAGGACTGCATTGGTTTGATATGGCCCACTACTTTCTCAGGGCAACAAGGGATGGGCAATAAATGTAGCCAGCTTGCACTGACTGGGCCCTGCTAATCCTTCCCACTTTGGACCTTACGATCAGTCTATGCTAGTGTCAGAAACAAAACATGGAATGGACCAATACACTACAATCATTATTGGCACCGAGCTCCAAATGCTTATTGCAGTTACTTAGCAACAAGTAGGATGGGAAAGGAAAACAAATCTTTCAGCACCACTATGCCTGATGTTAAGTACGGAAAATCAGAAATGACTAGTTCAGTGGCAATCTTAGTAGAATGGTGATATTTATACAATAGTACCTATGCCACTTGGACACACATTCAGAGTAAATTCTGTGCAGTTTACCCAAAGAGATTGGTTTACATCCTAAACAATAGAGAACAGATGAATACAATCTAGTGTTGCTCAAGCTGGAATAGATTGCAGCGAATATCTCTTTTCCCAACTCAGACTATTAAACGTGCACCAAAGGAGGACGGGAATGGAGATGCCTCGTCTTCAACTGGAAGATTAATAGCTTTAGAATGCGTTTTCATGCATTTCTTGTGGATTTGCAAGGTGCTTTAGGAGTTACAAAAACATACATCGGTTTGAAAAACACAATAAATGGCAAACAAAAAGGATTTTAGTTAGTATCAATTTAGATCCACTCGCAATACGTGTGTTCCCAGTGATGGCACAATAAAAGAACTACACTACAGCAAAATGCTAAACCTATATTTATGTAATTATCTTGACAGAGCAATCAGAGACCATTTAGAGTATCATAATAGTGCTAAAGACAAAGTTAAATGAGCTATATGATGCTACAGCTGAATTTTCAAATGCATAAATTATTTGCCAAAAATATTATGCTTGGATCAACTCTCTTGTATGAGAATACAGAGAATTGAGAAAGTACACAGAAAGATTTTAATTAACTCTCCAATGGGTAAGCGCTAAGCCATAAGAATCAGAAGATCCCAGGTTAAGTTTCCAGTCTGTACTGAAATTAGCTCATCTGAGCTGGGCCAACAGTTTGGGCTCTCGAAGTATTCGGAATGCCCAAGGCGAGGGATGGGGGTAAAAATCATCCATAGCTCCCTTGCCTGACCACTACCCAGTGTCCCTTGGTGCAACACCTAATTATTTTGTTTAAGGTGTTGGCCACCTTGAAATTGAGCCACCGAAAACAGAAATGATCCGCGAATTCTGTACGAAAAAGTCAGGTAGCAGTTGCACCAACGCAGTCAAGGTGCAGCACTGATCAGAGATCAGACATTTTGGGGCAATGCAACTTCTTGTTTTACACACAACTGGCTTGTATAATTCAGATTCTAGCTGATGATTTAGATGCAGAGACATTCTACAGCAAGTGCACTCAAAGAAAAGTAAAAGAATGATGGCGCCTGACACGGTTCCTTGAACAGCAGAACTACAGGCTCGCGATCTACCTGCGCGTGTAACAAGGGGAGTTCCACGAGGCTCCATGCCAATCATCATCTTTAATGATTTTGATGAGAGCATTAATGGAATCATTCTTAAATTCATAGAGAACAGGAAAATGTGCACAGAGTTCGTAATTCAGACAAAATCAAAATATGGGGAATGGGTCAGTGTGTGGCAGGTGCTCAGTAATGTGGACAAGTGCAGTGTTATGTTTGGAGTTGGGAAACTCCAGAAATGTTTATATCATACAGGTGTACTCCTTAAAAAGTAACAGATCAAGAAAGAGACTGGGGGATAATAATTCTTTAAAGATTCAAAAGCAGTGTGAGGCTGTTAGAGGGAAAACAAAGATTTAGATTTAGAAAACAAACAGAGCCCTCTGAAACAATTACCAATTTGTGCAGTGCGCATGGATTTATGAGTCTCAAGAGAATGTCAAGTTCCTGAGGGAAGACAACATTGACAGTTGTAGGAGGTGAATTGCTAGTTAGCTGGGATTATGAGGAGTTATTGGCTACTGTGGTCTCGTGGAGCTTTGGTTCATTACCTTGAGGAATTGTGCATTAGCTGCTGAGTTTTTTTTCTCTCTTTCTTTTATGGTCAATGGTACACCATTGTCTGGATGGGGCAGGCTTGATGGTCTTTTCAAAAGTAATTCATGGGCTGTAAAGCGCTTTGGGACATCTTGGGGATACCATGAAATGCAAGTTCTTTTTCTCACTTATTCGGTTTGTATGTCAAAACATTTTCTGCTTCATAAACATGCAAACGGTTATGTTCTAACTCACTACACCGTTCAAGAGAAACTATTTTAATAAAGTTAAATACTTTGATTACAGTACATTAATTCTGAACAAATGTTCACAGAGAACTGTAACCAGTAATGAATCTCCCAGCTTGGACGGAAACTTAACACATGGGTGGCAACACTGTGCCCATTACTGAAGCCTCCCCGCCTGCCTACACTTTCCACCACCTGTGCTGCCCAAACTGCCGCAGTGGCAGTGTGGCCCTCCTCACCAAATCACACTTTGGTCCCTCCCCCTTCTCCTCCTTTGAGCACCTCACATTCTTCGACCCCTCTCACATCTCCTTTAAAATCATCATTCCTTACTCACCCACCCCACCTTGAGTTTCTCACTGATTCTATCTTCTCTCCACCTCTTAAAGAAGCTACTCGTCATCCTCTGTGACTTAATTGTCCATCTCAACACATTTGCCCCAATATCTCATCCTTTGGCTTGGCATCCATCTCTGACTGATCATGTTTGTGACGTGCCTTGGAGTGGTTGCGGGGGGAGGGCCCATGATGATAATGACCAGGTTTCTTTCCCTAGAAGCCTGTACTGAGCCATATGAACAGCTGAGCTTTCTTGAATGGCAGGGAACTGGTAATATAGCACTTGAATCCGGTCAACTTTATACTTCCTTTGTCAGCCCTAGCCCAAACAAGCAGCTCCTGGACTTGGCTATGTTTTTTTCCTTTCCTTACCCTTGTCTACTTAGTAATTTGCTGACATCTTTAAGTTCTTATTAGGATAATTAGAATAAAATTGTGAAATGTAACCAACAAAATTGTTGTGGTGTGTAATAATTGGATTTTAGCACGTTCCCCAAATGTTCTCATGTGTCCCACAAGGGAATGCAGACACGAGGTCCTACATTTGATCCCCAGTGTGTGCTGAAGTAGCTGATCTGAGTATAGTTGGTCTTGGTGTTCTTGGAATGAGGAGGAAAAGTCAGCCTGTCGCACTTCATACACACCCCCCCCCCAGGTCAAATCGCATGGCCCTCGAGTCAGGTTGTTGTTGTCTCTGGAGCCTGTAACCACCAAAAAAGGTGAGCCTTCAGTGGAGGAAGGGAGAAAATGGGGTGAAAAAATGTCAACTTTCAGATCGAGACATTAAACCAGGACCCCATCTGTCTCTCAGGTGGATGTAGAAAGATCCCACGGCACTATTCAAAGAAGAGCAGGTGTCCGGCCAATTTATCTCTCATCCAAAATCACAGGTTATCTGGTCATTTATCTCGTCACCGTTTCTGGAACCTTGTTGTGCGCAAATTAGCTGCCACATTTTCCTAAATTACAATTCAAAAGTACTACAGTGGTTGTGAAGCACTTTGGGATGTACTGAAGTCATGAAAGGTGCTGCATAACGCAAGTTCTTTCTTTTATCTCGATAAAATGGTTTAAAAAAATATAGAATTCTTACGTGGAGCCTCGAGTTCCAACCAGCTTGGTCCCTTGATCTTCCTGCTCAGGAGCAGAAGTTCAAGACTTGATGTATTGGTGCCAAACACGTGAGAAAAAGTTTCCCCTTTCAAGTCAGAAGGAAGTGGAGGCAGGTCAGCCTGCATCAAGCAATAGGGGAAATTAGAACCATTTCACTTATTAAAACCGCAACTTAACACTGGGGTATTCACTGTACAAGTTTATAGACAGTGGACAGGCAAGTGTTCAAATACTTTTTCAGGCTTGCTGACAAAATGCTGAAAACCTTCAGCTAACTCCTGAGAGGCAGATGACTTTGGTATTTATTCATTACATAGAATTTACAGCACAGAAACAGGCCATTTGGCCCAATGCCGGTGTTTATGCTCCATACAAGTCTCCTCCCACTCTATTTACTTCATCTCACCCTATCAACATATCCTTTGATTCCTTTCTCCCTCATGTAATCATCTAGCTTCCCCTTATTTAATGCAAAATATAAATTTAGAGGGTCGTGACCCATGAGAGATTAATTATACTCCTTCCTGGCTTGCATGTATACCAGACTATACAGCATCATTACCTGGCAGGCAACAATATCCTTTCCTGCAACAAAACTGCTACCAATATAAATCAAGAATAATCAATTCAGTTCACCTGAACTGAAACACTACCCAGGGTCTAAACACATAAAATAGAATGCATTCGTACAACTAATTTAGGCATTTTGCTATACTTACTGTGTATTTGATTTCTAAGTATTCACAATCTTCAGGGACATCTGGAATTTCAAACGCATACTTTTTCCCAACTTTCTGAAAATTAAAAGTATAACCATGTCAGTGATGTCCTGGGAAACCACTGAATGTTTAAATGTAGTGTTCCCCACAATTCAAACGAACCTTTGATTTGAACTTCATTATTCTGTATTTTTCAGAAATCGTCTCGCTGAATTCCTGATAAACATCCAGTATAGCTACAGGTGTCTCTGTATCCTTGCCAGTTTTAAGATTTATGCGCTGAAAAGAATTCAGATAATAAATCCATATTTTATCATTTTCAAAGTATCTCAAGATCATAAAAACAGTAAAGTTTGAAAGGACACTCTGCATATCTAAATTGATAATGTGATACCAGACAATTTCAATTCTCAAGTGAAACATAGAAATATGAAAGAACAAACAAGCAAACAAACTGGGATTCACATAGCACCTAATCACAGACATGCCAGCCAATTTGCAAACAGCAAGAAAATGAACGACCAGATAATCTTATTGTTCAAGGAAAATTTTTTGGCCCTACTCTTCTTCCATTAGTGCCATGGGATCTTTTGTGGCTACTTGAGCAGGCAGACAAAGCCTCAGTGTGAAGTCTCATCCAAAAGCTGGCACCTCCGGCATGCAACACTCCTTCGGTGTTGTAAAAGTGTCAGCACACATTATGTGTTCAAGTCCGTAGTGGGGCTTGAACCCACAACCTTCCAACTCAGAAGAGATCATATAAAAAATTAATCATCAATTTCTTGAGGAATTATTTTAACAGATCCATAGACGAGACATCACAAAATGTGAAAATATATATATTTTTTTAAAAACCAAGTAGGATACAAGTTGGCAATCAGAACTTACATCTCAAGTTAGAAAATGGTTAAAAAAAATACATTTTAAAAAGGAGCTCTACCCCAAATAGGATGTGTGATGCTACAAATACTAAAGGCAGAACCACCACATAATCACCACAGTTGACTCCCTGAAAATAACAGACAGTGCATAGTGAACTACAAATTGACTAGTTTATAAAATTGAAGAATATGTTTCATTACAAACAGCTTTATGGCAAGATCAAGACCATTACATACCGTTTCCCGTGGCAACAGGTATATTGTGCGCTCAATATTCCTCACAGCCACGCAGCAGCTGACGTGCGTCTTTGCCGATTCAATCCACACTTTGCCAAAGAGATATACCACTCCTGAGGAAAACTCAAAATGGTCAGTTATTGTCCTTCCAATATAAAACAGAAATATGCATTAGCAGTCATTTCATTAGATCTGGACATTACGAGGACATAAGCAAATCTCATTTCGTTCCAAGCAGTGCTGCTCGGCTTTTTCAGTTATGAGGGAGCACATTTTAATAATGTGTAGATTTCTATTTAAAATCTGTCTGGTACAGCGCCATGCAGATGATGAAGGCGGTCCAGGGTCAATATTCAGTCTGTGCCCTTAGCTAATCTCAGGCAAGGCAGCAGTTAGGTGCTACATTAGGCCGCAGAAGACCATTAGCTAAAGGTCGAGAGCAAGGGAGAGAAGAAGAAAAGGAGATAATCGACTGGGTTCCCCCGTGGAGATATATAAATATAGATATATAAACAGTCCAGGTTAGAAAATATTCAGGAGGGATAGAGTAGGAAAAGGGTGGGGTTGCAATGTTATTAAAGGACTTTATCACAGCACTAGAGCACAAGGATGTGCAAAGGATGTGTGTTGAGACAGAACCCATTTGGGTAGAG
The DNA here is from genome assembly GCF_052327205.1 of Somniosus microcephalus. Taxonomy (NCBI): domain Eukaryota; kingdom Metazoa; phylum Chordata; class Chondrichthyes; order Squaliformes; family Somniosidae; genus Somniosus; species Somniosus microcephalus. Next base: position 54,907,889 of record NC_141000.1, read on the forward strand.
TTAAGGAACAGGAAAGGAAATGGTACAATTCTCAGAGTGCATTACAGGTCACCAAGCAGTGGAGATGAGATCGTGGGGGTGATCCAAGTGATATTCAAGAACAAGACAGCAATCATACAGAGTGATTTTAACTAACTAAAGATAGACTGAAATAAATGTTATGATGGTCAAAATGGGGATTTTTTTAAAAATTTTTTTAAGAATGCACCAGGGCTGCTTCTTAAATTAGAATCTTTCTAGCCCAAGTGAGGAAACATTGCTTGACTTAGTTCCGAAAAATTAAGTGGGGCAAATAACTAATGTGAGTAGGAGGCCTGAGAAATAGTGAGAATATTGTTAGGTAGGTTTAATGAAAGAACAGTAAAGGATAATGAAAAGGCAAAGGCTGCTAGACTGAAAAAAGACAAAATTCAGTATGAGAAGGGATCAGGCCAAAATAAGTCAGTGAACAGGACAATAGATCAGCAGTGGAGAATCTTCAAATAGGAGATGGATAGAGTACAAAATAGATTTATCTCAAAGGGAAAAAGCGGTGCAAAGGATAGAATTATGCATAGATTAAAACTAAACAAATTAAAAAGGAGGCCATACAATAAAACAAGGGCAAACGAGGCTGAAGAAAATCATGAGCAATATAGAAAATGTAGGAAAGATTAAAAAGGAAATTAAAAGGACTAAAATGGAATTTGAAAAAGGCTAGTAAATAATGGCATAAAAGGAAATAGTAAAGGATTTCATAAAAGTAAAAATAATTAAAGAGAAGGCAGGGCTACTCCTAGTTGAAAGGGAATCGAGTTGTGGGGGATGAAGGTATAGTGGAGATATTACATATTTTTCAACAGTGTTTTTAAAAAAATGTTTAAAGTGAGAATATAGGATACTGGATCAGAGTGTGGAACAATTATCAGAGGTAACTGGAAGAGGAATTGGTTCTGCAGACATTAGCAGAACTCACTATAAGCCCACTGACCCACAACTACCTTGACTACACTTCCTCCCACCTTGCTTCCTGTAAGGACTCTATTCCTTTCTCCCAGTTTCTCCGTCTCATCTGCTCCGACGATGCCACCTTCCACACCAATGCTTCAGACAAGTCTTCCTTTTTCCTCAACCGAGGATTCCCCTCTACCGTGGTTGACATGGCCCTCGACCATGTCCGTTCCATTTCCTGCACTTCTACCTCACCCCTTCCAGAATCACGATAGGGTTCCCCTTGTCCTCACCTTACATCCAACCAGCCTCCACATACAACGGATCATCCTCCGCCATTTCCGCCACCTCCAGCGTGATCCCACCACAAAACACATCTTCCCCATCCCTTTCAGCATTCCGAAGGGACCGTTCCTCCACGACACTCTGGTCCACTCCTCAAATCACCCCTAACACCCCCTCTCCCTTTCCCACAGTACCTTCCCGTGAAAACCTAGGAGATGCAATACCTGCCCTTTTACTTCCTCTCGTCCCACTGGCCAGGGCCCCAAACACTCCTTCTAGGTGAAACAGCGAGTTACTTGTACTTCTTTCAATTTAATATACAGGAAACTTTGTGCTATCCGGCACCCACGGGACCGAGCTGCTGCCGTTGCCTCAAAACTGCCGTACTCTCCAGAGTTAATGTTGAGAGATACGGAGATTCTTATCTCCGTATTTGACAACAAACACTGTTGCTTAGCAACAGCTTCTAAACACTCGAGTGTGGCCCTAAAGTTCTGTAGCTGAAGCTGTTGCTATAGCTACAGACCTTGCACAGCTTGACTGTTCAAACAAAGCAAAAAAAACAAACAAAAAGAATAAAAAATGGCTGCTGATTTTTGCCGGTGGCTCCAGATTGCCGGATAGCTCACCTCCGGATAGCACAAAGTTTCCTGTACTAGGAACACAGGAACAGGAGTCGGCTATTTAGCCCCTCAAGCCTGTTCCTCCATTCAATGAGATCATGGCTGATCTGCGACCTAACTAACTCCATATACCCATCTTTGCCCCATATTCCTCAATACCTTTGGTTAATAAAAATCTATCAATCTCAGATTTAAAGTTAACAATTGATCTAGCATCAATTGCTGTTTGCGGAAGGGAGTTCCAAACTTCTACCACCCTTTGTGTGTAGAAGTGTTTCCTAATTTCACTCTTGAAAGGTCTGGCTCTAATTTTTAGACTATGCCCCCTAGTCCTAGAATCCCCAACCAGTGGAAATAGTTTCTATCTACCCTATCTGCTCCCTTTAATATCGTGAAAACTTCAATCAAATCACCCCTTTACCTTCTAAATTCCAAGGAATACAACCCTAGTTTGTGTAATCTCTCCTCGTAATTTAACCCTTGGAGCCTGGGTATCATTCTGGTAAACCTACACTGCACTCCTGCCCAGGCCAATATACCCTTCCTAAAAAGTGTGTTGCCCAGAATTGCTCACAGTACTCCAGGTGTGGTCTAACCAGTATAGCTGCAGCGTAACTTCTACCCCCTTGTATTCTAGTCCTCTAGATATAAAGGCCAGCCTTTTTGATTATTTTCTGTACCTGTTCATGACATTTTAATGATCTATGTACCTGGACCCCACCCCCCCCCGACCACCCCAAGTCTCTTTGGACCTCACTTTTTTCTTTAAGCTTTTCACCATTTAGAAAGTACCCTGTTCTATCCTTTTTAGGTCCAAAGTGGATGACCTCACATTTGCCGACATTGAAATCCATTTGCCACAGTTTTGCCCATTTAATCTATCAATATCCCTTGGTAATTTTATGCTTTCATCTACACTACCTACAATGCCGCCTATCTTTGTGTCATCTGCTAATTTGAATACGTGGCTTTCTATCCCATCATCCAAGTCATTAATAAATACAGTAAATAGTTGCGGTCCCAACACAGATCCCTGCGGGCCACAACTAGTCACATCCTGCCAATTAGAGTATCTGCCCATTATCCCTATTCTCTGTATCCTGTTGCTCAGCCAATTTCCTAACTAGGTCAATAATTTGCCTTCAATTCCATGGGCTTCAAACTTAGTTAACAGTTTCTTATGTGGGACTTTATCAAATGCCTCTGGAAGTCCATATAAATAACATCCATAGACATTCCCCTGTCCACTACTTTAGTCACCTCTTCAAAAATGCAATCAGGGCTCTAGTAATTTGCCAACAACCGATGTTAGGCTAACTGGTCTATAATTCCCTGGTTTCCCTCTCACCATTCTTAAATAACGAGTGACATATGCATTTTTTAAAGGAATGGTCGAATCGAGAGAACTTTGGAAGATTATAGCTAAGGCATCTGCAATGTGCTTCCTTTAAAACCCTGGGATGGAAACCATCTGGTCATGGCGATTTGTCAAACTTTAGTGCCATTATTTTCCTTATTACTGTTATTTTGCTTACGTTAATTTTGTTGAGTCCCTGATTCAATATTAGTTTCCTTGGGATTTCCGGCATGCTATCTTCTTCCTCTACAGTAAAAACTGAGGCAAAGTAATTATTCAACATGTCTGCCATTTCTTATTATCTTGTATACTGTATTTGCTGCTCACGATGCAGTCTCCTCTACATTGGGGAGACCAATGGCAGGTTGGGTGACCACTTTACGGAACACCTCCATTCAGTCCGCAAGCATGACCCCGAGCTTCTGTTTGCTTATCACTTTAATTCCCTGCTCCACTCCCACTCTGACCTCTGTCTTCGGCCTTCTACACTGTTCCAATGAAGCTCAACGTAAGCTCAAGGAACAGCACCTCATCTTTCAATTAGACACTTTACAGCCAATATTGAGTTCAACAATTTCAGATCATACCCTCTGCCCCCATTTTTTTCCAGATGGCAGCTGTTGATTCTGATATTCCCATTTACACCTCTTCTAGACCCGTCTTTTGTTCCTTTACTTATTTACATCTGCATTTGCCTCACACCATCATCCCTCTTGTCATTTAATCTCTCCTGGATTTCACCCCATCACAGACCTTCCCTTTTGTTCTATCCTCCCCGCCTCCCTTTCCCTGCCTCTATCACTCAAAACCTGTTAGATCTTTAACTTTTTTCAGTTCTGACGAAAGGTCATCGGCCTGAAATGTTAACTGTTTCTATCTCCACAGATGCTGCCTGACCTACTGAGTATTTCCAGCATTTTCTGTTTTTATTAACAGAACTCAAAGTGAATAAATCACCAGGCCCAGGTGGCATGCACTCCGGGTTACTGAAGGAAGTAACAGAGGAGATGGCAGAGGTTTACACTACAAGTTTTCCTCAGATAAACAAATTGAGCCGATTTAACACTTCCTTTGAAGAAAGGAAAGATACGAAATCAGGCAACTATAGACCAGCTAGGCCATCAGGTGTAAGCAAATTTAAAGAACCCATAATTTGAGATCAGATTAGTGAGGATTTGGAGTTTCATGGGATAATCAAGGGAAGTCAGCAGAGATTTGCTAAAGACATCTAATGCTTGACAAATCTAGTAAGAGTTTTTTTTTTTTGAACAGACTGATTGGATAGATAAACGGGATGCAGCTGTCCTGGACGTGGATTTTCAGAAGGCATTCAATAAAATGTTTCAGGAAATTTGTTACAAAAATTCACGCATACAGTACAAGAGGAAATGTTGCAGCACGGCTTTGAAAGTTGGTTGACGGACATGCAACAAAGGGCAAGGCTGATTGAGTGTTGCTCAGATTGAAGCAGGGTCAGATTTGGTGTGCCCCAGTGGTCTGTGCTGGCTCCCCTTTTGTTCTCAATATAGATGATTTGGACTTGACCATAGCATATTGAAGTTTGCGGAGGGCACAAAAGTAGCCGGTATGGCAAATAGCAAGGACGACAGTAAAAGACTTCAGGAGGACGGACAAGTTCATACAATAGGTGTGGTAAACCACTTTTATCGTTCACTATCGTTACACTATGGCTATCACTGTTATATCGTTACACTATGGTTATCACTGTTTACACTGTTGTATCACTACACGAGGTCGCCTCTTGTCACGCTGTTATACCTGGGCTGACCACTGCTGACTCCGCCCATGGCTCCACCTACTTGCCCAGGTATAAAGGTGGTCGACTGGCTGGTATTCCTCCTTGTTGGATCCGATCACCCACGAGGGTGGGCTCTGTTATTTAGCCAATAAAAACCTATAGTTACTGTCTTAACTCGTCGTTTTTCATTGGATGAATTGATAGGTATATCAATAGGTAGACAGATGACAGACGCAATTTAATGCTGCAAATTGTAATGCAATACATTTATAAGAGGGAAAAACAAGCAGAGTATAAACTCAACGGAAAGCTGGAGGTCATGCAGTAACAGCGACAACCTAAGGATTTAAATATGTAGTTCACTGAAAATGTGAGCACATTGTACAATTGAAAAATTGCACAAGACAATGGTTGGGCCACAGTTAGCGGCAGTGTGCAGTTTTGGGTACCCCATTGTAGAAAGGGCACCAATGCCATAGCGAGTGTACAGCATAGATTCATATGGATGATGCTAGGGATGTAAATCTATTGTTATTAGGAAAGACAAGTGATACTGGGTGTATTTCTACTGGAACAGAGAATGCTAAAATGGGAATTATTAGGGTTTTTCAAATTATGATGGGTTTATATAGGTGACGAGAAAGACTATTACCTTTGGTTGGGGAGTCAGGGACAGGGGTCATCAGCTTAAAGCGGTCCTTGGGAGTGAAGAGAGGGTTCAGAATGAACCACTTTTCAGACTTGATTTGCCACAAGAAGCAATTGAGGCAAGACTAGATAAATATTTGAAGCGGAGGAAGATACCACAGAAGAACTCAATTTCTTGGACAACAGTCTGAGACAATCTTAAACTTACCAACTAACTAATAAGCCAAAGTCATATTTACTGCTAATTGCGATAATTATTAAAATGCAACGCATAATTATGTCGGTATAACCAGTAGGTAACTAACCATTGCTGTCAGTATAATTTAAAGGAAACATTATTCAGTAGTTCAGGGTTTTAATTAGAATGTGTGTGTAATATTGCCATTACCTGGTTGATGATACTGGTCTTCATAAGCATCCACCCAGTAGAATCTGAAGACCTGCTCTCCTTCTGAACCAGTTACTAATGACAAACGACTTGCATCTACCTGCACCTCAACCACCATAGAATCACTTTCATTTTGGTTCATAGGATGCCAACAAGAAGATTCGGTAACAGTAGAATTTCTAAACAAGAGAACAAAACTTTTAAGAACATGCACAACTTCTTTCTTCAAGAGCAAAATGCAGCTTGATGGGACGTCAGTGCATTATTTGGAGACTTCATGTGGACGAGCATGGTGGATAGAGGAGTGTCTATGGATGTAGTCTGTATGGACTTCCAGAAGACATTCAATAAGGTTGCGCACAAGAGAATAGCAAAAATGAAAGCACAAGGTAACCTTGTGACATAGGTTACTGGTGGGGAAGAAGGAGACAGACAGTATGGGTAAAGGAAGCAGTCTCTGATTGGTGGGATTTGACAAGTGGTCTTCCCCAGGGTTCTGTACAGGGCTATCAGCTTTTCACCATATATATTATTGACTAGATGAAGGAATAGAGAATTGTACATCCAAGTTTGTAGATGGCACTAAGTTAGGAAGCACAGTAAGTTGTGTAGACGGGAGCAAGAAGTTACAACGGGGCATACAGACAGACAAAGTGAGTGGGCAAAACTATGGCAGATGGAATTCAACGTGGGAAGGTGTGAGGTCATCCTCTTTGGATCCAAAAAAGATAAATGGGCATATTTTCTTAATGGGGAAAGACTACAAGCTGTGGTGGAGCAAAGGGATTTTGGTGTCCATGTACACAAATCATTAAAAGCAAGTGCACAGGTGCAATAAATAATTGAAAAGGCTAATGGAATGTTGGCCCATATCACAAGGCGATTGGAGTACAAAGGGGAGGAAGTGATGCTTTAAAGTTGGAGAGCACCTTGGTCAGACCCCATCTGGAAAACTGCACACAGTTCTGGGCACAAAACCTCAGGAAAACTATATTGGCCTTGGAAGGGGGACAGTGAAGAGGATTAAATTATACGGACAGATTGCATAAACTTGGCTTGTGTTCCTTTGAGTTTAGACGGTTGAGAGGTGATCTAATTGAGGTCTTTAAAATGATTAAAGGATTCAATAGGGTAGATACTGAGAAACTACTACTTCCGTTAGGGGAATCTGGAACAAGAGGGCAGAATCTTAAAATTAGACCTCGGCCATTTATGAGTGAAATGAGGAAAAACTTTCACACAATGTGGAGTGGAAATCTGGAGCTTTCTGCTCCAAATTGTGACTGTTGGATCAATTGAAATTTCCAAGACTGAGATTGATAGATTTTTGTTACATAAGGATATCAAGTAACACAGAGCAAAGGTGGGTTAATGGAGGTACAGATCTGCCATGATCTAACTGAATGGGAGAACAGGCTGGAGGGGCTGAATGACACACTCCTGTTCCTACGATGAAGTTCTTTTTGCATATCAATTCGTGAAGTAGCAGCTTTGTACAAAATTAAGTGGCCAACATTCCCAGAGACGAACAGTGGGGCAAGACATGGAAACCTCATAGGTTAAGAATGAGGAAGCCAATATCATCAGTATGAAACGTGCCTCCTTATTAACGTATCCTCCAACGTATTCAAAATCTGAAGATGCTTTTACAGTCTGCCGTGAGGACAGAGGTGGGAAAATGTAGTTATCAACATCAGCACAGGAAGCTCTTCTCAAAATTACAGACCAGACTCTAAAATAACCAGAATGTTAGCCACGTCAATCAGAACTGGTTCCACAGACTCATGGTCCATGATCCTTGGAAATGGGCACCTCACTAATCAAGACAAAAGTCATGAGTGAACCTGGTAAACGGAGTCCTCTTAGAATAGATCCCCTGCATGACTACCCGATCCACACATGTATTGACTCTTGACTTATCCATATTCGGAGAGGGGTCAATACCAGACAATACTTCAGAAACCGCAGAAGGATTTTCAGCTCTTAGTGTCCACTTAAACAGGACCACAAAAATTGATCACCACTTTCAGTTCCTGCATTCACAAACTGCCTGCTGGTGGACCTCTGCAAGCTGCTGTCAAGATGGAAATTTCTTGCTGAATGGTCCTGAAATTACCTTTCAGTAATGAGAGACCAAGAACACAGAAGTTTGAAAGTCCTCAGAAAGAGCAATGCTGGACAGGCCCCATCTGCAAATTTTCTGAACGGACGAGAAACCTCAGACTGTCCAGCATTCTGGGTGATAAAAATCAGACCAACTGCAAACCCCCTCTGTTGGTAGCTCATGACAGAATGAGCCTCAAGTATTTTTGGATTGAAAATCTCCCAGATAGCTTACTTCAATAATCAGCTGTAAAATCATCTTGAACTGTGCTTTGGAATAAACATGTCTAAGAAGCTGAGATTGAGGATGAATTAACAATGGGATTCCTTCACAGGCATCAACACCAAACTACTGCTGAAACTATTTTATGGTCTGTACAGTGCCAACCAGTAAGTGTGCTAGCCTTTGGAGGTCTGGCCCAGCCTGGCAATGGATTGAATCTGTGGTAATAGGTAAACTGGCAGTTCAATACAACAGGTGCCACTTTGGTTATATTTTGCAAGAGGCCCAAAATCACCAAAGACTGTGTCCAACCCCTTTACTAGATCCATGCCCCATTTATTTGCCCCACCAGAATTAACATGTATTACAGTAATTCCCTAAAAAAAAATTCCCCCAATCATCTTACATGAATGGTTTGTCTTCCTCCTCTGGTTCTTCTACTTTGATGTTTTTCTCAGGCTCCATTTCCATAGTGGAGACAGATTCCATTTCCATGGGTTCATCAAAGTCTCCCTCATCAAACTCCACTCCATGGGGATCCTCTACAAATCAAAATTCACAACTTAAAACACACAAGAACAGGAGTTATACAGTACTGAAGCTTTTAGGTTTGAAATGGGAATCTCTCAAATGAGTTCCTTTTAAAAATGTACCCGTTCAGGCATGTGGTGGTGCAGTGTCATATCCAGCTGCCGTGTTAGTGGGCAACACGGGTTTGATTTTCCCTGCCACTAAAGTTGCCAGTCTAAGTTCAGCCACCAGAGAGGTACCAAATCAGATCCAGTTGTTTCTCCACGAGGGAGGGAAAACTTGCAGAAGGGTTATTCTCAAGTCAGTGACATAGACCTCTATCTGGACAAATCACTCCCTCAGCTGAGTAATCAGTACTCCTCCATGTTGAACACCACTTGAAAGAAGCACTGAGGGTAGCAAGGGAACAGAATGTACTCTGAGTGGGGACTTCAATGTCCATCACCAAGAGTGGCTCGGTAGCACCACTACTGACCGAGCTGGCTGAGTCCTGAAGGACACAACTGCCAGACTGGGCCTCTGGCAGGTGATGAGAGAACCAACACGAGGGAAAAACCTACTTAACATCGTCCTCACCAATCTACCTGCCGCAGATGCACCTGTCCATGACAGCATCGGTAGCAGTGACCACCAGTCATTGCGGAGACGAAATCCTGTCTTCAGACTGAGGACACCCTCCATTGTGTTGTGTGGCACTACCACCGTGCTAAATGGGATAGATTCAGAACAGATCTAGCAGCTGAAAACTGGGCATTCATGAGACGCTGTGGATCATCAACAGCAGCAGAATTGTATTCCACCGCAATCTGTAAACTCACAGCCCGGCATATCCCTCACTCTACCATTACCATCAAGCCAGGGGACCAACCCTGGTTCAATGAGGAGTGTAGAAGAGCATGCCAGGAGCAGCACCAGGTGTATCTACAAATGAGGTGCCAACCTGGGGAAGCTGCAACACAGGACTACATGCATGCTAAACAGCAGAAGCAGCATGCTATAGACAGGGCTAAGCGATCCCACAATCAACGTATCAGATCAAAACTTTGCAATGCTGCCACATCTAGTCGTGAATGGTGGACAATTAAACAACTAATGGGAGGAGGAGGCTCCATGAATATCCTCATCCTCAATGATGGCGGAGCCCAGCACGCAAGTGCAGAAGACAAGGCTGAAGCGTTTGCAACCATCTTCATTTGACCGAGTGTGGCATCAAGGAGTCATAATAAAATTGAAGTCAATGGGAATCCGGGGGAAAACTCTCCACTGGCTGGAGTCATACATAGCACAAAGGGAGATGGTTGTAGTTGTTGGAGGTCAATCATCTCAGCCCCAGGACATCGCTGCAGGAGATCCCTCAGGGCAGTGTCCTAGGCCCAATCATCTTCAGCTGCTTCATCAATGGCCTTCCCGCCATCATAAGGTCAGAAGTGGGGATGTTCGCTGATGATTGCACAGTGTTCAGTTCCATTCACAACTCCTCAGATAATTAAGCAGTCCATGCCCAAATGCAGCAAGACCTGGATGATATTCAGGCTTGGGCTGATAAGTGGCAAGTAACATTCGCGCCACACAAGTGCCAGGCAATGACCATCTCCAACAAGCGAGTGTCTTTCACCGCCCCTTGACATTCAACGGCATTACCATCGCCGAATCCCCCACCATCAACATCTTTGGGGTCACCATTGACCAAAAACTTAACTGGACCAGCCACATAAATACTGTGGCAACAAGAGCAGATCAGAGACTGGGTATTCTGCGGTGTCTCACCTCCTGACTCCCCAAAGCCTTTCCACCATCTATAAGGCACAAGTCAGGAGTGTGATGGAATACTCTCCACTTGCCAGGATGAGTGCAGCTCCAACAACACTCAAGAAGCTCAATACCATCCAAGGCAAAGCAGCCCACTTGATTGGCACCCCATCCACCACTTTAAACATTCACTCCCTGCACCACCAGCTGCAGTGTACAGCATCTATAAGATGCACTACAGCAAGTCGCCAAAGCTTCTTCAACAGTACCTCCAAAAAGCTGCGGCCTCAACCACCTAGAAGGACAAGGGCAGCAGGCGCATGGGAACACCATCACCTGCAAGTTCCCCTCCAAGTTACACGCCATCCTGACTTGGAAATATATCGCCGAACCTTCATCGTCGCTGGATCAAAATCCTGGAACTCCCTCCCTAACAGCACTGTGGAAGTACCTTCACCACAAGGACTGCAGTGGTTTAAGAAGGCGGCTCACCACCACCTTCTCAAGGGCAATTAGGGATGGGCAATAAATGCTGGCCTTGCCAATGACGCCCACATCCCAGGAACAAATAAAACTCAGTGGCACCAGCAGAAATCTAGAATTGGTTGTCTGCTCATAGTCCCAATCTAGTTGTTAGTGGGCATGGGTCCACAACGCAAAACTGCTTCTAGTTTGATATTCACACCAGACACAATAAAGGATAGCTGTTGTGTAAAATGGTAAAAGTTGCTCTTGGGCGATTAAAACACCACAATGGGAGTTTTACTCTGCATCTAACTATTTGCCTAACACTAGGGGAGATGCAATTTTAGAAGGGGTTTCCCAGTTCGGTGAAAGAGCCATGGAAGCCCTGGGAAAATGGCACAAATGCGGTTTATGTTGTTTTCCCGGGGCTTCTGCCTCTTCCGCTGAGGTTACAGTGGATGAGTGTGAAAAGCCCACGGAGATTCACCCTCTAGGTCCCCAAAATTGGAAAATTGTTTGTTCCATTTCATATAGATTAGTGTGGTAATTGCAAAGTCCTGGAAATAGGTCACTCAGCCAGTCAAACTGGTAAACAATCGTCAGGCACAGAACAAACATATTTTTTTAAAGCTCTTCAGCAATAGCATCATGGTGAGTAGTAACTCTACTGGTGAATACCTAGAGGTGATCCAGGGAGCCACTATCTGGATCTCCCATGTTAAAGAACATGGGTAGACAGACAGCTGTACTAATGGACTGTATTTTCCGATCGCAGGCTTCCCGGGGTCGGAGGGATGCCTGGGATCTGGAAAAATCGATGCCCTTACCAGGGGGCTCCCGGGACGCACACGCTTCCGCTCCTGGGCCTCTCCAAACTGCTGGTGTGCAGGGCCCAGGTATCCCTGGGGCGCAGGTATTTCGCAGCTTCCCTGGGATCACGTGGGCCATGGGGAGCCAATCAAAGAAGGAATCTCCCTTCATATATTTGACAGGCCTTCCTGTCAAATGTATGATGAATGGAGATCACCCCAAAAACATAGTAAAACTTTAAATAACTTTTAAAAAAAAAATCAAATTTTTAAAATGACTTGAAATTACAAGAAATTAATTATTTAAACAAAAATGTAATTTTCTGAAAAAAATTAAAGTTTTTTACAGGGCTAAAAATAAACTTACCTTTTTTTTAAAAAGTATTTTTAAATGATAAATCAGGGGAAATTTTTTTTATTTTTTTACTTTTTTTGAACTCTTATCTTGGTAAAAGCAGGCCTTACACCTGCTTTTACCAGGCGTAAGAATTGTAAGTGTTTTCTGCGGGTGGAGGGTCTCCAAAAAGTGGAACTATCCGCCCGCAGAGGATCCTTCTCCAGGGCAGCCGGAGGATCTGTCAAGAGCTTTCTTGACAGATTAGAAATGCCAATTTCTAGCGCATGCGCTGTGCATGCCTGAAACCGGCATTTCCGATGTCCCTGCGGGTGAGTACACACAGCGCCTACCCACCCGTAGGGATCAGAATATCTGGGCCAATAACTTCGAAATGAATACACCTTCAAAACTGCACAAGGGGACATTCACACTCTGCAAATTTTTTTTTTGCTTCCCCACACCTTGATAATTATAAAACTCAGCTCTAAAGTGGTACCTAAACACACTCAGTATCAACAGTGCTGCATTTGTAGGACGTGTGGTACAGAAAGGGATGCGTCTTAAATTAGTTCATGTCAATATTTTCATCCAACTAAAACACTGCCTTTTTTTTTAAAAGGCAGCATGTGCCATAATCAAACTTCCTTTAACATTGCATTCCCTAAGCTTTGTTCTACCTCCACCTAGTGGCCACTGTATAAAAACCAGTGTCGGAGCAGTGTAGTTCTCTGCCTGGACCGCTTTCCTTTCGCCCTACCATTAATTACTCAGATACACTTGTATCCAGAACACCACTTAAGGTCAATGAGATGATTTCCTCGGTGTCTCAAATCTTCAGAGTCTAATGCAATTTCTCTCCCCGCACCCACTACCCAGAAGAACACTGCAGCCCAGTATAACTTCTAATTTATGTACTTTCAGGGAATGATAAACTTTAACAATGCTAGTCACAAATTTTAAAAGTACCAGACTAGACCAGAATTGGTTGGCACCTAGTCTACTTTACAGTATTGCACTCAAAGCAGAAACCCAGCCAACAGACTCATTCTTCATCAGTCTTGGACCTGGGATGCAAAGCCAAAGAGTCAGCTTGTTCTCCTAAACCCAAGAACGGTTCCCAATCCAAAGTCCGAATCGAATTTTCTCCTAGCTTTTTATCCCCTCCGTCATCTTCAGTTTTTGCATCTTTGGTCCATCTCAGCTTTTTGTCTCCTCCGCTCGGGTCAACCTTCTTCTGCCCTTTTTGCTTGTTTTTCAAATCTTCTTTGGGTTTTGTTGTTCAGCCACATTAGAAAAGGGCTCTGTAAACAACCTTGACTTGAAAGCTTATTTAGCAATTCAATATTGGAGACACAAATTCTATTATATTGCCAATGTATATAGGTAGGGGCAGAACTAGTTTGTGAATAATATATCTATATATACACACATACATTTGAAGCTCAGGCTGGGGAAGGTCTAAAATGGCTACCGGGTCCACCGTGTTCGGTCTCAGAGATGACTTTTTTCTGTCTTACACACAATATTAATCAAGCCAGGAAAACTGTGTTTGGGAACAATTCCCTCCTACGTTGCATTCAACCTGGAAATGGGACTACAGCTGTATTACATATTCAAGCCTGTAGCTTCATTAGTTAATGGCTGACTGGAATTCGCTGTGTAGCCCACGGATCTCGAAAGAAAATGGTACATTTAAGCCTCTGGTGCGGAGGATTGGAAAAAGGGAGAGGTAGGAGGAGGAGGAGGAGACAAAGAAAGAAAACAAAGTACAAGAGCACGCCTTCTACGGTAATCCTGGGTAAAACGGAACTGAACCAGTGTGCCGAATGAAGTTACAGACCGTTGGTAAAGAGACTCACTACATTCACTGCCATCGGGACTGCAGTGTCGTTTTAGAGCAAAATCTGGCCATTTTGATGTCATTATGTAAAAGTCTATGTGTCTTACTTATTTAATATCTGTAATTAAATGCAGTTATAATTAATAAATAAAATTTGGAATCTGAGCTCAGCTATAGTGTGGTGTGCTGATGTTACCATCTTCTGGGGTGGCTTGAAGAAAAATAAAGTGCAGTGGATGTAGTAATCCAAGGTTAAGAGAGTCCCAACAAGTATCATATCTTTTTGTGGCAGAAATTCGCTGGGCTGCAGCATTGATTGTGGGGGGACAAGAGGCCTGTTTACAGGAAGTGCAGTGAAACCATTGCAAGAGGGAATGGCTCAATATAGTAACCTAACGTTACATCACACCGTCAGCAGTGAGCTGAGAGAGCTATCTCTCCAGCCACAGTCGGCAATGCACATTTTGAATTTATTTTTTAAACTGAGCTATTTTGATGATTGTTAGTCAACTAACTTTTATAACATAAAACAATTTTAAATAATCCAAGTGAAAGGAACAGCAAAAGTGCTGAGTGGATGATTCCGCTCAACCTCCTCCCGAGATCCCCACCATCATAGATACCATGTCCAGCCAATTTGGTTCACTCCACGTGACTAAGCAGCATTGGACATAGCAGAGTCTATGAGCTCTGTCAACATCCTGGCTGTAGAGCTTAAAACCTGTGCACCAGAACTAGTTGCTCCCCAGCCAAGCTGTTAAGTGCAGTTGCATCTATCTGACAATATGGAAGATTGCCCAGGTATGTCCTATGCACAAAAATTGGATAAGTCTAACTCGGCCATTTACCATCACATCAGCCGCCTCCAAATCATCAGTAAAGTGATCGAAGGAGTCATCAACAGTAATACGTATTCACCAATAACCTGTACATGGACACTCAGTTCAAGAACCACTGAGCTGCAGACCTGACCTGAGTGCCAGAGGAGAGGCAGCATTCAACAGAGTATGGCACTAAGGAGCCCTAGCAAAACTAAGGTTAAAAGGAAGTCCTTCAAATGGCTGGAGTCATACCTGGCAAAGGAAGGTGGTTGTGGCTGTCACAGCCACAGGACATCACTGCAAGAGTTCCTCAGAGAAACATCTTCAGCCTAATTACCTTCAGCTGCTTCATCAATGACCTTCCCTCAATTATTAGGTCAACAGTAGGGCTCTTCACTGACAAATTCAGTGTTCCGCTCCATTCACAACTCCTCTGATTATGAAGCAGGCTATGCTGGCCTACAGCAGGACCTGTGTATCACCTGTGGGCTGACAGGTACAGACAACATTCATGCCACACAAGTGCCAGGTAATGACTCATAACTCTTAATTATCTTTAACAAGTGAAAGTCCAACCTCTCCTTGCCCTTCAACTGCACCACCATTGCCAAGTCCCCAGCCAACAACACCTTAGGGGTCACCATTGACCAGAAGCTTAAGTGGACCAGCCATATCAATACCACAGCTACAAGAGCAGGACAGAGGCTGGGTGCTCTCTAACAGGTGACTCACCCCTCAACGCCCTCAAAGCCTTTCCACCATCTGCAAGGCTCAAGTCAGGAATGTGATAGAATACTCTCCACTTATGTGGATGGGTGCTGCTGCAACAACTCTCAAGAAGCTCAACAGCAACCAGGACAGAGTGGTTTGCTTGATCGGTGTCCCTGGGGCCAATATTCACTCTCTCCATCACTTATACACTGTGGCGGCAGTATGTACGATCCACAGGATGCATTGCAGCAACTCACCAAGTTTTCTTCAACTGCACCTCCATCTCCAGCAACCTCTACCGCCAAGAAGGACAGAGCAACAATGTTGGAAACACCATCACCTTCAAGTTCCCCTCCAAGTCACACACCATTCTGACATATATCCTTGTTGCTGGGTTAATGTCCTGAAATTCCCTATCCAACACCATTGTGGGAACACCATAACCACAAGAACAGCAGCAAATTAAAGGCAGCCCATCAGAGACAGGCAATAAATGTGGCCTTTCAAGCGTGATCCACATCCAGAGAACAAATCAAAAAAGCACAATGGCAGGAATGGACTTGATAAGCATGGATTATGGATGACGATGTGCATGCAAAGCTGGAGGGATTTTTTTGTAACCCAGTATGGCGATATCACAGGGGTGAAAATAAAGCTATACGGTACATCCAAATAAGGATAAGGAACTGAGTTACAGGGAGAAAGACACACAAATTACTAAAAAAGTGTGCACCAAAAAAAGCCACACACTAGCCATTAGATCTTTACTAAGCAAATACCTACAGTTTGGATTTACACATGAAACAAATGATCATCAGAGGGCTTTTCACACCTTTGGAACAAGACCACAGCCCGAGTCACTGCCCTCATGAGACTAAGGGTAAGGGTAGGGGGAACAAAGCTTACATTTTTGAGATTAATACGTATAAATATTATACCATCAGCATATTTGTCTTCTTTTACAACCACAGCCTCTGGGGTGTCCTTTTTCCCCACCGATTCCACCTTCTTTTGTTCTTGCTTCACAGGCACCTGTTTGACTGAGGAACTCACAGGAACCGGCTGGGCTGAATCCACAACACTGGCCGCTTCTTTAGGAACAGCTGCTTTCCTTACAGAACTGTTCTGGTGATGAGAATTGGGGACTGGAGAAACCTGAGGGTTGAAAAATGCAAACCTAAAACTTTGTTTTGGAAATTGCCAAGAATACAGCTGTCTTTAGATCACAGATTTTAACTGGACTGAAGACTTGTGATATTGAAATGATGATGCAGCACAATACGATAGTCACAATTAAAGATCCAAATATTGGAAGGGGTCAAGGGTCGTCAAAGATCCTTCTCTCACCTGCAGCCTCCAATCTCTCCCTCTTCTTTGCAACTGTTCTCTCGATTTTGCTGCTACTAGTCATTGTTCACCCAAACTTTATCTTCTCATTCCTTCCTAAATCATCCTCCTCTTCCCTACAAAACTGTGGCACTCCTTACCTCTGTCAGCCTCCCCTTCCTCCTACAAGAATTTACCTACTTGCCTCAACTTTGGTGGCACCCTGTACTACTGGCCATGTCCCTTCTCTAGGTTTCTCAGAGGGACAGAGAGAGAGAGAGAGAGAGAGAGAGAGAGGGGGGCCACAGAGAGAGAGAGGGGGGCACACAGAGAGAGAGGGGGGGCACACAGAGAGAGAGGGGGGGCACACAGAGAGAGAGGGGGGGCACACAGAGAGAGAGGGGGGCACACAGAGAGAGAGGGGGGGCACACAGAGAGAGTGGGGGGGCACACAGAGAGAGAGGGGGGGGACACAGAGAGAGAGGGGGGGACACAGAGAGAGAGGGGGGGCACACAGAGAGAGAGGGGGGGCACACAGAGAGAGAGGGGGGGCACACAGAGAGAGAGGGGGGGCACACAGAGAGAGAGGGGGGGCACACAGAGAGAGAGGGGGGGCACACAGAGAGAGAGGGGGGGCACACAGAGAGAGAGGGGGGGCACACAGAGAGAGAGGGGGGGCACACAGAGAGAGAGGGGGGGCACACAGAGAGAGAGGGGGGGCACACAGAGAGAGAGGGGGGGCACACAGAGAGAGAGGGGGGGCACACAGAGAGAGAGGGGGGGCACACAGAGAGAGAGGGGGGGCACACAGAGAGAGAGGGGGGGCACACAGAGAGAGAGGGGGGGCACACAGAGAGAGAGGGGGGGCACACAGAGAGAGAGGGGGGGCACACAGAGAGAGAGGGGGGCACACAGAGAGAGAGAGGGGGGCACACAGAGAGAGAGAGGGGGGCACAGAGAGAGAGAGGGGGCACAGAGAGAGAGAGGGGGGCACAGAGAGAGAGAGGGGGGCACAGAGAGAGAGAGGGGGGCACAGAGAGAGAGAGGGGGGCACAGAGAGAGAGAGGGGGGCACAGAGAGAGAGAGGGGGGCACAGAGAGAGAGAGGGGGGCACAGAGAGAGAGAGGGGGGCACAGAGAGAGAGAGGGGGGCACAGAGAGAGAGAGGGGGGCAGAGAGAGAGAGAGGGGGGCAGAGAGAGAGAGAGGGGGCACAGAGAGAGAGAGGGGGGCACAGAGAGAGAGAGGGGGGCACAGAGAGAGAGAGGGGGGCACAGAGAGAGAGAGGGGGGCACAGAGAGAGAGAGGGGGGCACAGAGAGAGAGAGGGGGGCACAGAGAGAGAGAGGGGGGCACAGAGAGAGAGAGGGGGGCACAGAGAGAGAGAGGGGGGCACAGAGAGAGAGAGGGGGGCACAGAGAGAGAGAGGGGGGCACAGAGAGAGAGAGGGGGGCACAGAGAGAGAGAGGGGGGCACAGAGAGAGAGAGGGGGGCACAGAGAGAGAGAGGGGGGCACAGAGAGAGAGAGGGGGGCACAGAGAGAGAGAGGGGGGCACAGAGAGAGAGAGGGGGGCACAGAGAGAGAGAGGGGGGCACAGAGAGAGAGAGGGGGGCACAGAGAGAGAGAGGGGGGCACAGAGAGAGAGAGGGGGGCACAGAGAGAGAGAGGGGGGCACAGAGAGAGAGAGGGGGGCACAGAGAGAGAGAGGGGGGCACAGAGAGAGAGAGGGGGGCACAGAGAGAGAGAGGGGGGCACAGAGAGAGAGAGGGGGGCACAGAGAGAGAGAGGGGGGCACAGAGAGAGAGAGGGGGGCACAGAGAGAGAGAGGGGGGCACAGAGAGAGAGAGGGGGGCACAGAGAGAGAGAGGGGGGCACAGAGAGAGAGAGGGGGGCACACAGAGAGAGAGGGGGGCACACAGAGAGAGAGGGGGGCACACAGAGAGAGAGGGGGGCACACAGAGAGAGAGGGGGGCACAGAGAGAGAGAGGGGGGCACAGAGAGAGAGAGGGGGGCACAGAGAGAGAGAGGGGGGCACACAGAGAGAGAGGGGGGCACAGAGAGAGAGAGGGGGGCACAGAGAGAGAGAGGGGGGCACACAGAGAGAGAGGGGGGCACACAGAGAGAGAGGGGGCACACAGAGAGGGGGGCACACAGAGAGGGGGGCACACAGAGAGGGGGGCACACAGAGAGGGGGGCACACAGAGAGAGAGGGGGGCACACAGAGAGAGAGGGGGGGGCACACAGAGAGAGAGGGGGGCACACAGAGAGAGAGGGGGGCACACAGAGAGAGAGGGGGGCACACAGAGAGAGAGGGGGGCACACAGAGAGAGAGGGGGGCACACAGAGAGAGAGGGGGGCACACAGAGAGAGAGGGGGGCACACAGAGAGAGAGGGGGGCACACAGAGAGAGAGGGGGGCACACAGAGAGAGAGGGGGGCACACAGAGAGAGAGGGGGGCACACAGA
>NC_141000.1:54932256-54937256 GCF_052327205.1 Somniosus microcephalus
GGCAATGAAGGTCCTGAACAAAGAAACCCTCGGAAGCCCAAAATGGCTTGTGATCCACACAGGCACAAACGACCTGCACACCCTACATGAAGGCACTGCTAGAGCAGTGAGCAGGATGGTGGAGAAGGCCAGCAAGGAATTCCCCGATGCGCGGATTGTGATCTCCACTCTACTGCCCAGAGAGGACACCCTAGCCTATGTAATCCACAACACCAACAGGGAGATCGACATGGGATGTGCTGCCCTCCCCAACGTCCACCTGGCCCACCACCCAAACATCCACACAGGGGACCTCTATGACGGATTACATCTACTCAAACAGCGGGTGTGGATCTTCGCAAAAAACCTCAAACACTGCCAAAGGACGCACCCCTCCCACCATTGGCAGCCCTAACCCAAACAGGACCACCACTGTCCCCCACCCCCCTATACAAAACCAGCAACAGAACCGTGCTATTGTACCTGACCCCAGACCCCCCTTTAGACCACAGGCGACTGTAAACCAAGAACTGAGAAAGATCATGACGATGATAAGCACCCTGATGGAAAACAGGACAGGAATGTACTAAATTATTATTATTGTTATATTACTATTATTAGGTAGCAGTATGTGCATGCCTTATGGAATTTATACTAAATTGTCATTTAGCATTGTACATCTATAGAAACTAGTGTTTTCACACCCGTCCCACAAAATAGGTCCATTTTGCTTTGTTTTTTGAACTATATAGATGCGTTCTTTCCACATAAGCTGCTGGAATATCCAGGGTCTCCGCTCCTCAACTTTTGGGCTGAAGAGTACAGACCCTGAATTCCTAAAATCTATAAAAGACATTGATATAATTGTGTTAACAGAAACATGGTGTCAAAAGGACGTGCCCACCCACTGTCCTCCAATGTACCATGAAATCATTGTGCCCTCAGTAAAGAACACTAAGATACGCAAGGGCAGAACCTCCGGGGGAATCTTGGTGTGGTATAAAGGAGAATTGGACAAACACATCTCACCGGTAAAACAGGGGAAATCACATGTATGGCTAAAATTAGATAAAAATATAGGAATAGCTAAAAAAGATGTCTACTTATGTGCGATCTACATACCTCCAATAGAATCGCCATATTTTGAAGAGGAGTTATTTGAAACTCTCCACATGGAAATCAGCCATTTCCAGGCCCAAGGAAAGGTGCTACTATGTGGGGACCTAAATGCAAGGACCGGATGTGAACCTGACTTCATAGACCCACAGGGCAACAACCATGTGTTTGGCCAGACCCCTTTATATGTCACACCAGCCATCACAAATCGGAACAACCTTGACTGTGAAATAAATAAAAGCGGCAGGGAGGTAGTGCAACTCTGCCGAGCCTTAGGCCTGTACATAGTTAACGGTAGGTTCAGAGGGGACTCCTTAGGGAGACTCACATATTCCTCAACTCTTGGGTCTAGTGTGGTGGATTATACAATCACTGACATGGACCCCTGCTATATCAATGCATTCACTGTCAGGCAGCAATCCCCCCTCTCAGACCATAACCAAATAAATGTGTACCTTAAACTTTCTGCCCAAACTACAGACACAAAAAAGGAACCCAGTAAGCTCCATAAACTAAACCAGACATACAGATGGGCCCCAGACAGTGGAGATAAATTCATCACAGCACTAAATTCACCTGATCTCACAAGTAAAATATCAAAATTTAAAGAAAATCTATATGAGATCACCAGAGATGGTGTAAACATGGCCATAGATGATATTAATATGATCTTCCATGAGGCAGCGGTAAAAGCCGACCTTGTGAAACAGAAGAGGAAACGTTACAAAAGACAAAAAAATGAGAAATGGTTTGATCATGAATGCAAAAATGCCAGAAAAGACCTGAGAAAAATATCAAACCAAAAGCATCGCCAACCAAACAACCCAGACCTGCGTATTAGATACAATGAGACCCTCAAAAGATATAAACACACCATTAGGAACAAAACACAAAATTATACCCACAAAAGACTTGAAGAAATTGAAAACTCCATTAATCAAAATCAATTCTGTGATATGTGGAATAACCTGAGTACAACACAATTACAAGCATTACCAATCCAAGATGGTGACATCTGGAGAACACATTTTGAAAACCTCTACAAAGACATCCCAGTAAACGAAACAAACTCAAGTCAACATCATGTCACAGAAAAACTCCACACATTAGAAGCAACAATTAAAGACAACCAAAACCCTCTGGACTCCCCAATCACTTGGAAAGAACTGGCCACAAAAACAAAATCTCTCCACCTAAAGAAAGCCTGTGGTCCAGACAACATCAAAAATGAGATGCTCAAGCTCAGCACTATGGAGATGCAGGGTGCTGTACTCAAGTTATTCAACATCATATTACGTTCAGGCTGTTTTCCCGATATCTGGTGCCAAGGACTCATCTCTCCCATATATAAAAGTGGAAACAAATCAGACCCAAATATCTACCGTGGTATCTGTGTCAACAGTTGTCTAGGGAAGTTATTCTGCAGTATTCTAAATAGTAGATTACTGGACTTTCTTAACAAACATAATATCCTTAGAAAAAATCAAATAGGCTTTCTTCCAAAACACCACACCACCGACCATATCTATACCCTTCACACTCTCATTGAAAAACATATACACCAAACAAAAAATGGGAAAATATTCGCTTGTTTCATTGACTTCAAGAAAGCTTTTGACTCTATTTGGCACAAAGGGCTCTATTACAAACTTCTTCAGTGTGGAATAGGGGGCAAAGTCTATAATCTTATTAAATCGATGTATCTGAAAAATAAATGCGGTGTCAAAATTGGAGACAAACGCACCGGTTTCTTCACCCAGAGAAGAGGCGTCCGGCAGGGTTGCAATTTGAGTCCGACCCTGTTCAACATATACATAAATGAGTTAGCAGACATGCTGGAGCAAAGCGAGTCACCGGGTCTCTTTCGCCTGGATGGGGAAGTGAAATCCCTGTTCTATGCGGACGACCAGGTTCTGCTGTCTCCCACAGAACAGGGATTACAGCAACATTTAGACCTACTCGACAAATACTGCCAAAATTGGGCCCTGACAGTAAATCTAAAGAAAACCAACATCATGATTTTTCAAAAAAGGCCCAGATGTCAGGAAAACAAATACCAGTTTACTCTCAGTGATACCATCATAGGACACACTATGAGCTACACTTACCTTGGCCTAATCATTACAGCATCAGGGAGCTTCAGCATAGCAGTGAATGCATTAAAAGAAAAAGCCCGAAGAGCCCTATATGCAATAAAAAGAAAATTCTACAACATCCAAATCCCAATCAAAATCTGGCTCAAAATATTTGATAGTATAATCCTGCCCATTGCGCTGTATGGTAGTGAAGTATGGGGCCCACTCAATCACCATAGCTACACTAAATGGGAAAAACACACAATAGAAGCCCTACATGCAGAATTTTGCCGAAGCATTCTTCGCACCCAAAGGAAAACACCAACAAATGCATGTAGAGCTGAACTAGGCAGATACCCACTGATAATAAACATCCAAAAACGAGCACTAAACTTTCTAAATCACCTCAAATCTAGTTCCCCAGACACCCTTCATTTTAAAGCCCTCCAGACCCAAGAGCTGAACCCAGAAATGAGTCCCCTGAGTCAGTTGTTACTGAAACTAAGTACTCCTACCCAGCCGGACCCTGACCAGTCCCAGACCAACACTGCTCTCCAAACACCAATCCGAGTGAACCAAATCATTAAACAATGCAAAGAAACCTACCTGGAACATTGGAACAAAATAACCAAAAGCCAAAGCAGATTAGAATGCTACCGGGCCCTAAAAAGAGAATATAAACTGGCAGACTATCTCTCGACCATCAGAGACACAAAACAGAGACAGACCCTCACCAGATACAGACTAAGCGACCACCAACTGGCAATTGAAAAAGGAAGATACAAGAAATCCTGGCAACCTAAAGAAAATAGAATATGTGATCACTGTCTGGCCGGCGAGGTTGAGACAGAGGTGCACTTCCTCCTAAAATGCGAAAAATTCAACGAGACAAGAAACATATATTTTGACAAGCTCAGCCTTACAACCCCAGATTTCAAAGAATTGGATGACCTGTCAAAATTAAGAATAGTCCTGGGGGAAGGAGACAGACCATATCTTGGTGCCCAATATGTAACAACATGTCACAGCCTGAGGAACAGTGAGTGACTAACGAGCACACCCATAGCATATATACTCTAAAAATGTTTAAATCAATACCGAATGTACCCAACGACTGTTTAAATTAATACTGAATGCACCCAACGAGGGTCAACGACTGTTTAAATTAATACTGTCTGTACCCAACGAAGGTCAAAATTGTTTGACACCTACAGAATGTGGGAAACCTGTACTTTTTTGTTATGTAAGCTTTGGCAATATGGTTCCCTGTAAACTTTCATGCCAATAAAGCATTTGAATTTGAATTTGAGAGAGACAGAGAGACAGACAGACAGAGAGAGAGAGAGAGAGAGAGACAGAGAGACAGAGAGACAGAGAGACAGAGAGACAGACAGAGAGAGCCAGACAGAGAGAGCGAGAGAGCGCGAGAGCGAGAGAGCGCGAGCGAGAGCGACAGAGAGAGAGAGAGAGCGACAGAGAGAGAGAGAGCGACAGAGAGAGAGAGAGAGCGACAGAGAGAGAGAGAGCGACAGAGAGAGAGAGAGCGACAGAGAGAGAGAGAGCGACAGAGAGAGAGAGAGCGACAGAGAGAGAGAGAGCGACAGAGAGAGAGAGAGCGACAGAGAGAGAGAGAGCGACAGAGAGAGAGAGAGCGACAGAGAGAGAGAGAGCGACAGAGAGAGAGAGAGCGACAGAGAGAGAGAGAGCGACAGAGAGAGAGAGAGCGACAGAGAGAGAGAGAGCGACAGAGAGAGAGAGAGCGACAGAGAGAGAGAGAGCGACAGAGAGAGAGAGAGCGACAGAGAGAGAGAGAGCGACAGAGAGAGAGAG